>NC_051238.1:2404121-2424121 GCF_015220715.1 Pygocentrus nattereri | reverse complement strand
CTAACAGACAGATAGACGGACGGGCAGGCATACAGACAGACAGGAAGGCAGGCATACAGACAGACGGGCAGGCGTACAGACAGACAGACAGGCAGACAGACGGAGGGGCAGACAGATGGACAGATATGCAGGTAGACAGCAGGACAGACAGACAAACGGAGGGGCAAATAAATGGACAGGCAGATGGATGGACAGAAAGACAGACAACAGGCAGACGAACGGAAAGATGGACAGGCAGATGTACAGACAGACAGACGAACAGACAGACAGATAGATGGACAGATAGACAGGCAGATGGACAGGCGGATGCACAGGACGAGAGACACGCAGACGTACAGACAGACAGACAAACAGATGGACAGACAGACGGATAGAAGGACAGATACACGGACAGACAGACGGGGGACAGACAGAAAAACAGGCAGATGGACAGGCATTCAGACAAGTAGATGAACAGATACATAGACAGACAGACAGACAGATGGACAAATAGACAAACAGACAGACAGACAGACAGATTTTGTGCTTTTTTTCCCGTGTTAAATTCAGCAGATAAACAAATTTACACATCATGAAAATTTGATTTCTTCTTTTTGCAATAAAAGTGCTTAATGCAGTATGTAAACACTGAAAGCTTCAAAATGTACCGTTCACGTACGTAAGAGGACCTAAATTATTAAATACAAGAAAAATATTAGATGTTGGCCATTTAATAAACCGCTCATGTTTGTGTGCGCTTGAAACAGCACTGGATAAAACCAAAATGATGATTCTAAATATTGTGCAATATTGTTATTTCCTGCAGGTCTGTTTCTGCACAATGTTATGGGGGCTTTTCACTGTTTTAAGTTTAGTGGCCAGGTATGCATATTTATGTTCTAGTCAGTAAGGGCGAGTCATCTACTTCAGGGTTTCCTCAGCGCCGCATCGGCCTTGGAGTCCCTCGAGCCCCCGGGCAGTCAGAGGCCCCTGGGCACTTGGCCCCAACGGGCATGGTCCGTAATCTCTGCATGTGTTTAAAATGGTCAACAATAAAATCATAAGTTAGAAAAACATAATCAAGCTAGAAAAACATAATCAAGCTCTTAAGGCGTTTGGTCATGTGAATTTTAACAAAACAAAAAAAATCTAAATTTAATTATAAAAAACTGACAAAAATGACATGAACAAAAAATTCAGGTGGTCACTGTTAGATATTCAGCCAAGGGACCACTATCCAAAATATGACTTCAGACTAACTGGAACAAGAGACACAGAGAAAGTAACACAGAGAGAAATCATGCTGCCAAAATGACAGGAAAAACAAGTGAATCTCACTAATATGGTTTGTAATCTGTGTGAGTAAGTGGCAGGATGTCAGGCGATGGCATTACTGACTCTATTAGTGTCATAATGATCACTGATGGCTTTGACTTACTCAGCTGGAGCTGCTGTTTCTCTCTGTGCGCTGTAGCAGAGTTACAGGTTTCTCTCTCTGTGCTCTGTAGCAGAGTTACAGGTTTCTCTCTGTGTGCGCTGTAGCAGAGTTACAGGTTTCTCTCTCTGTGCTCTGTAGCAGAGTTACAGGTTTCTCTCTCTGTGCGCTGTAGCAGAGTTACAGGTTTCTCTCTCTGTGCGCTGTAGCAGAGTTACAGGTTTCTCTCTCTGTGTGCTGTAGCAGAGTTACAGGTTTCTCTCTCTGTGCGCTGTAGCAGAGTTACAGGTTTCTCTCTCTGTGCTCTGTAGCAGAGTTACAGGTTTCTCTCTGTGTGCTGTAGCAGAGTTACAGGTTTCTCTCTGTGCGCTGTAGCGGAGTTACAGGTTTCTCTCTCTGTGCGCTGTAGCAGAGTTACAGGTTTCTCTCTGTGTGCGCTGTAGCGGAGTTACAGGTTTCTCTCTCTGTGCGCTGTAGCAGAGTTACAGGTTTCTCTCTCTCTGTGTGCTGTAGCAGAGTTACAGGTTTCTCTCTGTGTGCGCTGTAGCGGAGTTACAGGTTTCTCTCTCTGTGCTCTGTAGCAGAGTTACAGGTTTCTCTCTGTGTGCGCTGTAGCAGAGTTACAGGTTTCTCTCTCTGTGCGCTGTAGCAGAGTTACAGGTTTCTCTCTGTGCGCTGTAGCGGAGTTACAGGTTTCTCTCTGTGTGCGCTGTAGCAGAGTTACAGGTTTCTCTCTCTGTGCGCTGTAGCAGAGTTACAGGTTTCTCTCTGTGTGCGCTGTAGCAGAGTTACAGGTTTCTCTCTCTCTGTGCGCTGTAGCGGAGTTACAGGTTTCTCTCTCTCTGTGCGCTGTAGCGGAGTTACAGGTTTCTCTCTGTGTGCGCTGTAGCAGAGTTACAGGTTTCTCTCTCTGTGCGCTGTAGCAGAGTTACAGGTTTCTCTCTGTGTGCGCTGTAGCAGAGTTACAGGTTTCTCTCTCTCTGTGCGCTGTAGCAGAGTTACAGGTTTCTCTCTCTGTGCGCTGTAGCGGAGTTACAGGTTTCTCTCTGTGTGCGCTGTAGCAGAGTTACAGGTTTCTCTCTCTGTGCGCTGTAGCAGAGTTACAGGTTTCTCTCTGTGTGCGCTGTAGCAGAGTTACAGGTTTCTCTCTCTGTGTGCGCTGTAGCAGATTTACAGGTTTCTTTCTCTGTGCGCTGTACCGGAGTTACAGGTTTCTCTCTGTGTGCGCTGTAGTGGAGTTACAGGTTTCTCTCTGTGTGCGCTGTAGCAGAGTTACAGGTTTCTCTCTCTGTGCGCTGTAGCAGAGTTACAGGTTTCTCTCTCTGTGCTCTGTAGCGGAGTTACAGGTTTCTGTCTCTGTGCGCTGTAGCAGAGTTACAGGTTTCTCTCTGTGTGCGCCGTAGCAGAGTTACAGGTTTCTCTCTCTGCGCTGTAGCAGAGTTACAGGTTTCTCTCTCTGCGCTGTAGCAGAGTTACAGGTTTCTCTCTGTGTGCGCTGTAGCAGAGTTACAGGTTTCTCTCTCTCTGTGCGCTGTAGCAGAGTTACAGGTTTCTCTCTCTGCGCTGTAGCAGAGTTACAGGTTTCTCTCTCTGCGCTGTAGCAGAGTTACAGGTTTCTCTCTCTGCGCTGTAGCAGAGTTACAGGTTTCTCTCTCTGCGCTGTAGCAGAGTTACAGGTTTCTCTCTGTGTGCGCTGTAGCAGAGTTACAGGTTTCTCTCTCTCTGTGCGCTGTAGCAGAGTTACAGGTTTCTCTCTCTGTGCTGCAGCAGAGTTACAGGTTTCTCTCTCTCTGTGCGCTGTAGCAGAGTTACAGGTTTCTCTCTCTGTGCTGCAGCAGAGTTACAGGTTTCTCTCTCTGTGCGCTGTAGCAGAGTTACAGGTTTCTCTCTCTGTGCTCTGTAGCAGAGTTACAGGTTTCTCTCTCTGTGCGCTGTAGCAGAGTTACAGGTTTCTGTCTCTGTGCGCTGTAGCAGAGTTACAGGTTTCTCTCTCTGTGCGCCGTAGCAGAGTTACAGGTTTCTCTCTCTCTGTGCGCTGTAGCAGAGTTACAGGTTTCTCTCTCTCTGTGCGCTGTAGCAGAGTTACAGGTTTCTCTCTCTGTGCGCTGTAGCAGAGTTACAGGTTTCTCTCTCTGTGCTCTGTAGCAGAGTTACAGGTTTCTCTCTCTGTGCGCTGTAGCAGAGTTACAGGTTTCTGTCTCTGTGCGCTGTAGCAGAGTTACAGGTTTCTCTCTCTGTGCGCCGTAGCAGAGTTACAGGTTTCTCTCTCTCTGTGCGCTGTAGCAGAGTTACAGGTTTCTCTCTCTGTGCTCTGTAGCAGAGTTACAGGTTTCTCTCTGTGTGCGCTGTAGCAGAGTTACAGGTTTCTCTCTCTGTGCTCTGTAGCAGAGTTACAGGTTTCTCTCTCTGTGCGCTGTAGCAGAGTTACAGGTTTCTCTCTCTGTGCGCTGTAGCAGAGTTACAGGTTTCTCTCTCTGTGTGCTGTAGCAGAGTTACAGGTTTCTCTCTCTGTGCGCTGTAGCAGAGTTACAGGTTTCTCTCTCTGTGCTCTGTAGCAGAGTTACAGGTTTCTCTCTGTGTGCTGTAGCAGAGTTACAGGTTTCTCTCTGTGCGCTGTAGCGGAGTTACAGGTTTCTCTCTCTGTGCGCTGTAGCAGAGTTACAGGTTTCTCTCTGTGTGCGCTGTAGCGGAGTTACAGGTTTCTCTCTCTGTGCGCTGTAGCAGAGTTACAGGTTTCTCTCTCTCTGTGTGCTGTAGCAGAGTTACAGGTTTCTCTCTGTGTGCGCTGTAGCGGAGTTACAGGTTTCTCTCTCTGTGCTCTGTAGCAGAGTTACAGGTTTCTCTCTGTGTGCGCTGTAGCAGAGTTACAGGTTTCTCTCTCTGTGCGCTGTAGCAGAGTTACAGGTTTCTCTCTGTGCGCTGTAGCGGAGTTACAGGTTTCTCTCTGTGTGCGCTGTAGCAGAGTTACAGGTTTCTCTCTCTGTGCGCTGTAGCAGAGTTACAGGTTTCTCTCTGTGTGCGCTGTAGCAGAGTTACAGGTTTCTCTCTCTCTGTGCGCTGTAGCGGAGTTACAGGTTTCTCTCTCTCTGTGCGCTGTAGCGGAGTTACAGGTTTCTCTCTGTGTGCGCTGTAGCAGAGTTACAGGTTTCTCTCTCTGTGCGCTGTAGCAGAGTTACAGGTTTCTCTCTGTGTGCGCTGTAGCAGAGTTACAGGTTTCTCTCTCTCTGTGCGCTGTAGCAGAGTTACAGGTTTCTCTCTCTGTGCGCTGTAGCGGAGTTACAGGTTTCTCTCTGTGTGCGCTGTAGCAGAGTTACAGGTTTCTCTCTCTGTGCGCTGTAGCAGAGTTACAGGTTTCTCTCTGTGTGCGCTGTAGCAGAGTTACAGGTTTCTCTCTCTGTGTGCGCTGTAGCAGATTTACAGGTTTCTTTCTCTGTGCGCTGTACCGGAGTTACAGGTTTCTCTCTGTGTGCGCTGTAGTGGAGTTACAGGTTTCTCTCTGTGTGCGCTGTAGCAGAGTTACAGGTTTCTCTCTCTGTGCGCTGTAGCAGAGTTACAGGTTTCTCTCTCTGTGCTCTGTAGCGGAGTTACAGGTTTCTGTCTCTGTGCGCTGTAGCAGAGTTACAGGTTTCTCTCTGTGTGCGCCGTAGCAGAGTTACAGGTTTCTCTCTCTGCGCTGTAGCAGAGTTACAGGTTTCTCTCTCTGCGCTGTAGCAGAGTTACAGGTTTCTCTCTGTGTGCGCTGTAGCAGAGTTACAGGTTTCTCTCTCTCTGTGCGCTGTAGCAGAGTTACAGGTTTCTCTCTCTGCGCTGTAGCAGAGTTACAGGTTTCTCTCTCTGCGCTGTAGCAGAGTTACAGGTTTCTCTCTCTGCGCTGTAGCAGAGTTACAGGTTTCTCTCTCTGCGCTGTAGCAGAGTTACAGGTTTCTCTCTGTGTGCGCTGTAGCAGAGTTACAGGTTTCTCTCTCTCTGTGCGCTGTAGCAGAGTTACAGGTTTCTCTCTCTGTGCTGCAGCAGAGTTACAGGTTTCTCTCTCTCTGTGCGCTGTAGCAGAGTTACAGGTTTCTCTCTCTGTGCTGCAGCAGAGTTACAGGTTTCTCTCTCTGTGCGCTGTAGCAGAGTTACAGGTTTCTCTCTCTGTGCTCTGTAGCAGAGTTACAGGTTTCTCTCTCTGTGCGCTGTAGCAGAGTTACAGGTTTCTGTCTCTGTGCGCTGTAGCAGAGTTACAGGTTTCTCTCTCTGTGCGCCGTAGCAGAGTTACAGGTTTCTCTCTCTCTGTGCGCTGTAGCAGAGTTACAGGTTTCTCTCTCTCTGTGCGCTGTAGCAGAGTTACAGGTTTCTCTCTCTGTGCGCTGTAGCAGAGTTACAGGTTTCTCTCTCTGTGCTCTGTAGCAGAGTTACAGGTTTCTCTCTCTGTGCGCTGTAGCAGAGTTACAGGTTTCTGTCTCTGTGCGCTGTAGCAGAGTTACAGGTTTCTCTCTCTGTGCGCCGTAGCAGAGTTACAGGTTTCTCTCTCTCTGTGCGCTGTAGCAGAGTTACAGGTTTCTCTCTCTCTGTGCGCTGTAGCAGAGTTACAGGTTTCTCTCTCTGTGCGCTGTAGCAGAGTTACAGGTTTCTCTCTCTGTGCTCTGTAGCAGAGTTACAGGTTTCTCTCTCTCTGTGCGCTGTAGCAGAGTTACAGGTTTCTGTCTCTGTGCGCTGTAGCAGAGTTACAGGTTTCTCTCTCTGTGCGCCGTAGCAGAGTTAGAGGTTTCTCTCTCTCTGTGCGCTGTAGCGGAGTTACAGGTTTCTCTCTCTGTGCGCTGTAGCAGAGTTACAGGTTTCTCTCTCTGTGCGCTGTAGCAGAGTTACAGGTTTCTCTCTCTGTGCTCTGTAGCAGAGTTACAGGTTTCTCTCTCTGTGCGCTGTAGCAGAGTTACAGGTTTCTCTCTGTGTGCGCTGTAGCAGAGTTACAGGTTTCTCTCTCTGTGTGCGCTGTAGCGGAGTTACAGGTTTCTCTCTCTGTGCGCTGTAGCAGATTTACAGGTTTCTTTCTCTGTGCGCTGTAGCGGAGTTACAGGTTTCTCTCTCTGTGCGCTGTAGTGGAGTTACAGGTTTCTCTCTGTGTGCGCTGTAGCGGAGTTACAGGTTTCTCTCTCTGTGCGCTGTAGCAGAGTTACAGGTTTCTCTCTCTGCGCTGTAGCAGAGTTACAGGTTTCTCTCTGTGCGCTGTAGCAGAGTTACAGGTTTCTCTCTCTGTGCTGTAGCAGAGTTACAGGTTTCTCTCTCTGTGCGCTGTAGCAGAGTTACAGGTTTCTCTCTCTGTGCGCTGTAGCAGAGTTACAGGTTTCTCTCTCTGTGCGCTGTAGCAGAGTTACAGGTTTCTCTCTGTGCGCTGTAGCAGAGTTACAGGTTTCTCTCTGTGCGCTGTAGCAGAGTTACAGGTTTCTCTCTCTGTGCGCTGTAGCGGAGCTGCTGGAGATTAATGGGCACCACTCACGTTAGTGACACAGCACTTAGCTTAGCGTTTATGAGGCCAGGCAGGGGAGCTGTGTATTTTCTCATAAAACCATGAGCTCCGACTGCACCTGTGCCTCTGACCTGCACTCGGTTCATTTCCATTGTAAAAATGCATAAATAAAAGAAATCATTTTTTTGAATTCTTCATATTAATGTTCCTTTATTAGACATAAATGCATGAGCATAAGACATTACAAGTAATAATGTGACGCCATGTGTTATAACATTGTAGTTATAGAAACCAAGCACCACCGAAAACGCAAGGTTGTTTATCTGAATAATCATAAATCGTGTTTTATGAATGGCTTTAGTCTTTAGACGTTTATATATGTTTTGATTCTGTTTGTTTCTGTTTGTTTGGTCCAAGAAGAAAGGGAAATAAAAAATGTATATGAAATTGACCTAATTGATTGACTAATTGATTATATTTGATTCTAACATTCCAAATTTGAGGTGACGGTGACAATACAATTGCAATTATTTAAAATGAAGTAATAGTAAATTATAATTATTATTATTCATTCATTTTCCAAGCCGCTTCTCCCTCAGGGTCGCGGGGGGGTGCTGGAGCCTATCCCAGCAGTCTTCGGGCAGAAGGCAGGATACACCCTGGACAGGTCGCCAGTCCATCGCAGGGCAGACAGACAGACACAGACAGTCACTCACACCTAGGGGCAATGTAACATCTCCAATCGGCCTGACTGCATGTCTTTAGGAGGAAACCGGAGAACCCGGAGGAAACCCACGCAGACACGGGGAGAACATGCAAACTCCACACAGAGAGGACCCCGGTCACCCGGCTGGGGAATCGAACCCAGGCCCTCCTCACTGTGAGGGGACAGCGCTACCCGCCTCGCCACCGTGCCCCCCCTAATTATTATTAAATAAATTATAAAAATATGCACCAATTCAAGTTTCAGTTTACTGAACTTGAAAATTGAAATATTGGTTTATCAAAAATATATACGGTACATATGAACACATTAGCTGTAAAAGTGAAAAAGAAGTATACTATTAACACAAAAAAATATCAAATGTATAAAATTTCATGTAATAATGTAACAAATAAAAAAGTAAAATACAACAGCAAAAGAATAAAGCAACGGAATTTAATCAGATATGCTGATCCCTCACATCCAACTGAAGCCGCTGATTCGTCTGCGTTGATTTTGGAACCAGTGCGTCCTGCTATGATGTTTGGTTTGGAGACTGTGCCTCTGTCTAAAAGACAGGAGGCTGAGCTGGAGGTGGCGGAGATGAAGATGCTGAGATTTTCGTTGGGAGTGACCAGGCTGGACAAGATTAGAAATGAGCAGATCAGAGGGACAGTGAAGGTGGAGCAGTTTGGAGATAAAGCCAGAGAGGCCAGGTTGAGATGGTTTGGACATGTGTTGAGGAGGAATAGTGGATATATTGGTCAAAGAATGTTGGAGATGGAGCTGCCGGATAGAAGGAGAAGAGGTAGACCTCAGAGAAGGTTTATGGATGTAGTGAAGGTGGACATGGAGATGGTTGGTGTGAAAGTACAAGCGGCAGTGGATAGGGCAAGATGAAAAAACGAATAAAGAAAGTAATAAAGCATAAACGCGAGCTTCCAGACGTGGTGATGAGCCGTTGCTAGGTCAAAACAAAGTGGACAGTTTAGGAGGCGTTGATCTGTTAACTGATCTGAACGTTGCTGCTTGGGATCAATCGATTCTAATCATATTCAGTAAAGTGTGAGCTCACGGAGGCCCACTGGTGACATCCTGTATAAATAAAAAATAACATGTGGCCTCATAAACGCATGGGAACGAGATCCTAATGCGTGGCCATGGCTTAGCAAAGCATGGGAGTGAAATGATTAAGTTGTGGCCGTGACTTAGTAAGGTGTGGGAACAAGATCGCAGCTTACTACGTCGTGGCCACGCATTAGGATCTCGTTCCCATGCTTTACTAAGTCGCGGCCACGAATGAATCATCTCATTCCCACACCTTACTAAGTGGTGGCCACGCATTATTTTCATTTGTACAGGATGTCACCAGCAGGGCTCCATATGAGCTCATGATTTTTGGACAAAAATAAAATTCTTAGGCTGTTAACATAAAAATCTCTTATTTTTTATTATATTATAGTATTTGTGTAAAAGTATTTTTAGAAGTGGGACCAAAACATTATGCATACATTTTTGAAAGAATCCCAAACGTGAGGTCACAGATTTCCGCGCCTGCTCTTCTGCTGCTTCTCTGTATTATTGCTGCTTTTTAAGCTTTAATGGCTCTTTAAAGAGCACACCTGCCCTAACGCTGCCGTTTTGAGCGTGGATTCTCTGTGACAGAACCAAAGAGAGCGGGAATGTTCCCCTCAGGGTCGCTCTGCCTTCACCTGCATGATCAAACGAAAGCTGCTGCTGCCTTCCTGCAGCCTGTCAGCCGCTGTTAGGGTAACACGGCGCTCTGGCGGCGGAGACGGGATCCGTCTGCAGCTCCGCGGCTCCGTGCCTGCGTTCCCTCCACACTTCCAGCTTCCTGAGTGTGAGCAGTAGACCTCCCCGGAGACAGAGATGAAATGTGATATGTGGAGCAGAGCTGCTGTTCAGATTGTGATCGTGCTGATTGCTTCTAGCATGCTTGTTTTTTTTTTTTGTCTCTAACAGATCAAGCGATCCATTTTTATCCCCGGAAGAATTCAGCAAGGCAAATTGCCTGGCATTTGTATTATACGCACTACTGAGATGGTGATTGTTTTTTTAAATGGTTTTCCATTTAATGTTGGTGTTACTGGCATGCTAGTCCCACAAGCCAGACTGCTGCCAGAGAGTCTGGTAGGTTTTTGCCAGTCAATGTGGCCAAAAACGGCCTACTCTGAAGAGGGATTCTGATTTTTCAAAAAATTTAGCATAATTAAGTGGTTAAGATGTAAACTGAGCGGTTCAGAGCGGTTTTAGTGTGAAAGTCTCTGTTCTAGAGAAACATACCAGTCAGAACTGCTCACAGTGGTGGTGATAGGAACCAGACGTCCACCTCTAAAAGCTCCTCACAGAAAGTTAATATTAGTTAGGCTAATATTTCTGGGACATGGGATGCAAAATAGTCCGCCAAGGAAATTGTATTATATTCAGATTTTCCACTATTTTCCATCATCAACATTCCATATAAACTCAGAAGACTCGTGTAGGTTCTCAGATGGTTCTGGATGGTAAATAAAAGGTCTAGATTTGTGTTGTAGTCATGTCTGGTTAACTTTCTGTGAGGGAGCTTTTAGAGGTGGACGTCTGGTTCCTATCACCACCACTTCACATCAAACCCACTCTGCATCTCTCTGTTTACACCTCACACACTGAGTTATGGAGAAATTTTGAGGAGAGAAAAATGGGTGGAATTTGCAAGTGCCCAACACAAAGGCCATTTCAGTTCTTAGATACCCTGTTGAGGTAAGACTACTATAATTATTAGGAATAAAACCTGGTGGTTTTGCTTTCTAATGGGAATTGGTTTCCTGTTGGACTCTTTTACCTCCCATTAGGAAACCGTCAAATGCGTCTGGAACACTGTAACCATTGGAGTCCTTTACACTGTGATATCAGCCCACCTGGAAAACACGGAATACCATTCCTGACTATTGGGCACCACCAAGAACCAACAGAAACTTTTAATGGTTTCTGTGTTTTCAGTATGGTACACTTGCTCCCTACTAAGGAATCGAAATATTAAGGTAGCTTCATTTCATATCGCGCTTTGGTCCTGATAGTGAGCATATATCGGTCTGCTGGCTTGGTAAGGTTGGCACCCCACTGACTGTTTGCCACTGCTGGTCCCCCATCAGACCACCCAGATTACTGTCCTGCATACAACTTTGTCTACATTTGTCTAATACTCTGCTTAACCAATGGTGGGCCACCCAGAAAACGCTGAGCGAAACGCCAGTGGGCCACCAGATTTGCCATCAGTGGGCCAACAGTGGTCCACTATCCTCTTGCTATCGGGAGGGATGTCCATCACAGGCAAGAGCCAGCTTCCTTTAAAATGTAACCAAGATAGCAGACAGCCAATGTGACGCATTTGAAAAATATTGAAACTTATTTGTAAGAAAAACTGTGTTTTTGTCATAAAATGTGCATTTAAAATTTCTGTCAGGTCACTTTACAGTTTATATTTAGTCCACTAACTGCTCACCACCTCGAATAGTTTTTGTTATCCAGCCAGTTATTAGCTTTGTTAGCCAGGCAGGTAGGATTGTGTGGTAACATTAGCTAGTTAACCTGCCCAGCTGTGTGGCCAGTTAGCAAAATTAGGCCAGAACAAACATCCTTGGCCCAATATAGAGCTGGCTCTTCGGCCCAGATCTGGCCCACACACTGTAAAGTGAGTAGGGCTAAAGGACATGGCCCTTAATTTGGCCCCAATCCAGCCCAACTACATTGTTGGTCCACAACATTTACACCAAAATTGTCCCATGAATGTAGACACGAGACAAAACTGTCCAGGATCTGACCCTATTCAGGCCCGCATGCCTAGTATTTACCTGGTAGCCAATCAACACTCACATAGGAAAGCCAGAACTGGGCCAAAACCGTCTGCCAGCTGTGTGGGGTCTGGGATAATTAGCTAAAAGATCGATTGGCGCCAATCTGTAGCGCAGTCTTTCATTAGCATGCCAGCTAACTCTTCACTGGCTGTTGTTTCAGACAGCCGGCTAGTGGATAAATTAGCTTAGCCTGCTTGCACTCAGACACGCCGTTGGTTGCTATTAGCTGCATGGTAACGTTAGCTAGTCATCGCCCCAGCTCTGTGAGGCAGCTAGCTGCTAGCCTTCAAACACTGTAAGCTGACTTGCTCGTTTTGTCGTACAAAAAGTGAACAAACCTCGTTTTATTCCCAGTTTCTGGCCGGTGACGTTCATTTCGCAGTTTTTGATTAGCACGCTTGTTAGCGCTGTCACGAGCATGCTAACACCGCGCAGTGGAGCTGTAGAAACAGCAGCGGTGGGTTTGGTTGGAAAGGTCACTGGGTCCGGGGGGACTGCAGATGTCTGCATTGATATCTGATTGGCTGATGGATGGAGAGCCCGCTGCAAGTGTCCGCGTGCTCGGGAGCGTTGCTTGGTAACAGCATGTCCGCACATTGTGCGAGTGGCCTTGAAAATGACTGACGTGCTAAGAGCTCTGCAGAGCCTTCGTACCTGCAAACCACTCTCTCCATCACTCTCTCTCATCCCTCCCTCTGACTCTCTCCCTCCCTCTGACTCTCTCTCTCCGTCTCTCTCCCCTCTTTGTCTCTTGTTATTAACATGCAGTATTCATTCGAGGCTAATATGCTCCTCTCCCAGACTGGATTGGCAGGCTTTTTAGTCCACAAGCGTGACTCTGAATTTCAATTTCAGATGAAACTTCACGGCTGTAATTACTGTCTGTGTTGCATTTGGGTTAATAGCTTCGGCAGTGGTTGTGTAGCGTACAGCCCAGCGTTTACGTGTCATTAGGTCACAGTATGATGGCTCATTTGAATGCTAAAAATGCAGTAGTATGAGTTTTGAGCCTGTGAGTCACAGAGGTGGACGAAGTACACAAACCATGTACTGGAGTTAAAGTAGAGACCCCAAGGTAAAATATTCCTCCAGTAAAAGTAGAAGTTCCTCCCTTTAGACCTCTACTTGAGTAAAAGTACTAAAGTATTTCCCTTCAAATGTACTTAAGTATAAAGTAAAAGTACTAAAATATTAATTAACTTAATGCAACTTAGTTCCAAGTTTAAGTTGAATAAAAACTGGCTTTAAACTCAGGATCACAGATGAGCTCCTTTACTATGTTGATCTGTAGGCGTCTGTTCATAAACATAAACCAGCCCAAACTCATTTACTATAAAATGAAATGGTGTTTGTAGAAATTCAGAAAAAAGCCGCGTCAGTCTCGACTGCATATGTGGACATATTTCTATATTGAGCTCTATTTACACAAAGTTAGGTTAGTTCATCATTTATGTTGAACAGACTCTCCCAAAGTTTTACGCTGCTGCGCTGACGTTGAACCGCGTGCTGCACTGGGTCGGTATGACCAACAGGTCAAAACCAGCTCTAAACAAAGTGACCGCTGGGCCCTGATTGGTGCTCTGGCTTTGCGCTTCTTTCGTTTTGACATGTGACGTTTTTATACACACAGAAACCAAAAGGAACCACAGATTTCTCAGAATGTAGGAGGAAAAAGTCGGATATTAGACTCTGAAATGTAGTGGAGTGAAAGGAAAAAGTCCAGAATGGAGAAACTTCAGTACAGATACACTAAAAATACTAAAGTACAGATACTAATTACATTTACTCAGTTACTCAGTTATTGTCCACTGCTGGTGAGTCAGCAAATCTATGAAAACATGTACTGTGGACTGTTATGCTAATATGTCCTTTACATTTTAGGATTGTTTTATGATGATATACTGCAGTTCACCACTATTACAAGAGACAAAGCCTTCGCAAAAGTCATGGTACTTTATTTTCCTGCTCTTGTTGGCGGTGTGCAAAACACCCCCTGGTGTTCAAGGGGTCCCATGTTGGCTGGTTCTTCTTTAAAGTCTCTGTTCTAGTGCGGTTCTGCACTCTTCCTCACAGTAACTGAGATCTTCCTCGCCTCGTCTCCTCTTCTGTCTTCAGTGTGAGAAATGAGGAACAGTCACTCTTCACTCCAAACTCTTGGGAAACTGGGCGAGTTTTCAGGTTTTAAGATCTGCTGAAGCTCATTGGAAAGTGTTTCAGAGGAATCCGGGCACAGTTACGGTTTCTAGACTATGAAGGACCATCTGGGTCCTCAGGGACCACCCTGAGGCAGAGCAGCGCTACAGCTCTAGTTAGTTAAGATCACCAGAGACAGAAGCTGATTGTGGGGGCAGCAGATAAACAGTGAGCTTCACTCAATCTGGATTTGAGTGTTTATTAACAGACAGCATTACTTTACAATCAGCTTATTTTCAGGGACCCCTTGGAATTTTCATTTCCAAGAGGTCCAAGAGGTTAATTAGTGGACCCTGGACCCCCCCAGGACCCCATGTATTTTGCACCTTGGTTGACGGCTATAGATACGCTGTACATAAGCAGAGTTTTCTTTCTCTAACAGTTTGTTTGTTACTTTGTTTGTGTCTCACATCGCTCTTCCTCTCTTAGCTCACACTTACACAGGCGTGGCTTTAAGCGTAGCTCCGCCCTCTATAATAAGAGTCCTAAGCAAGATTAACCCAGTGAATAATTTCCAGGGAACACGCGGCCCAAAACTAACATTCCTACCTCGTCGGTCCACCTTGTAGATGTAAAGTCAGAGACGACAGCTCATCTGCTGCTGCACAGTTTGTGTTGGTCATCCTCTAGTCCTCCATCAGTGGTCACAGGACGCTGCCCACAGGACGCTGCCCACAGGACGCTGCTGGCAGGATATTTTTGGTTGGTGGACTGTTCTCAGTCCAGCAGCGACACTGAAGTGTTTAAAAACCCAAATAGTACCTGCTCTGTGAGGGTCCATGGGGGTCCTGACCATTGAAGAACAGGGTAACAAAGTATCAGAGAAACAGATGGACTACAGTCTGTAACTGTAGAGCTACAGGGTGAAACTATGTGGTCAGTGGAGCCGATAAAGTGGACTGTCCACTGCCCAGTGTAGAAACAAGGATGATCAGGCACATCGTGAACTGTTTGTGATTTCCAAACAGGCCATAGTGAGAAAACATTCCTTCATGGTGTTTTTCCATAATGGCAGTAGAATTGAATTGAAGTGAACTGAATTAATGTGCTGAGACGGCTGCCGAGTTCCCCTGGAGTTTGGCTGGAATTCAGATCCGTTTATCTGGCCTGAAGCACACACAGCATCGTTATAGCTGAGGAACAGTCAGCAGTTCAGCCTGTTGCCTAGTGCTGTGTCTGAGTTTGATTCAGTGCTGCTGGCAGACTTTCTGCTCAGAGCTACCCCTGTGTGTGTGTGTGTGTGTGTGTGTGTGTGTGTGTGTGTGTGTGTGTGTGTGTGTGTGTGTGTGTGTGTGGAGAGTACTGTGTGTTCTGATCTAAACCCAGATTCTTCTCATGAAAGGCCCAAAGGCCTCACAGTGGACTTTCTACTGAAGCGATGACCGATGCTGTACAGGACATGCAGGAGTTTACTGTGAGATGTAAACATTGATAAAGATTCAAAACACAGAATTTCCTCCCCAGTTCATAGTCATGTGCAAAAGATTAGGCACCCCTGGCCAATTTCTGTGTTGCTGAGTTTGTAAGTAAAAATAAGTTCACGTCCTCTACAGAGACACTTTTTAATGATCACTGTTTCACATCAAACCAAAATTCAACCTGTCGCATTTAAAATACGGTCTGTGCGAATGTGATGGCACATTTTATATCATTTTTTCAATTTATTGAATGCAGCAGATGAGTGGCTGTTCATTAAAATGAGCAGAAGTATTTAACTGTTTCATATGAATGTATATTTATAAAGTGCTGCAGTATTTTGATCGTCTTGGTTTTGTTCCCATGACATGGGAAAAGCTCCGGTTCCATTGACTTCCATTGAAAGTAATGTATGTTTTTTCCTTCTCCTGTACAGTTACCATTTTGGAGATACAAGGTTTTCTTCTGACAGCAGCGAGATATATATATATACACCTTGAATCTCCAAAAACTTTATATAAAGTCCACAAACTTGTGTGTGAGTGTGATCAACGTAAAAAAAACCAAAAAAAAACATAAAATAAAAATAACCAAATGTGCTATAATTTTTCCACAGGCCAGATTTTACATTTTATTTTTCCCATCAATGTGTTAAATTCAGCAAATAAACAGCATTTGTGTATTAAAGTGTGTCTGTGTAGTGGGCGTGTTCAATTATTCACGCTCGGCGAATCAACATAATCATGGAATTTGCCCAAAACTTTTGCACAGGGCTGCAAATTGTGAAGCTACAATAACAAAAGCAGCCTGTTTGATTCTAAGTGATGAAGAGAGGCTGGAAAACGGTCACGTCGCAATGAATTCTGACTCCGTGAGGTGAATCTGGGGAAAGTGCAGGGTTTGGGCCCTTTAACTCAATGAAGGTTAAGCCTGCTGTGTTTATACTGTAGAGCCATTAAAGTCACTGCAGGGTTAGCAAGGCACATTCAGTGTGTGTTACAAAACGCGCACACCCACACACACACCCACACACACCTAGCATCATGTGCAAAATTTTTGGCGCCCTGGTCAAACTATTAATACACATCCTCTACAGAGACAGACACTTTAATGCACAACTACTGTTTATTTACTGAATTTTACTCTTTGAAGGAGAATAAAACATGAAATTTGGCCTGTGCCAACCGTTACAGTGCATTTAATGTTTTAGATTTTAAACTCAGCAAATCAGTCAAATTGTGGATTAAAATGGGCAGAAATGTGCATATTGAAGTTCTCTGTAGAGGATGTGTTCAGTTATTCTCTCTTAGAAAATCAACAAAACGTCATTTGGGAGGGTGTTCGAGCGTTTGTGTGCGACTGTATACACATGTAAACAGCCTCTGAGAGAGTGTGAGCTGTAATGAGCTTAGCCGAGTGTGTGTGAGGGTCAGTGGGATTGGAGCTATGAATAGTTTTGTGTGTGGGTGTGTGTGTGTGTGCGTGTGTGTGCGTGTGTGTTACTGTCTGAGAATCTAATCTAATACTTCACACTCAAATTAGCACTGAACTTTAACTCTGAAGGATGTTCGACTTGGACTGCGCACCGTCCTTGTGCATTATTATATACATTAAAGACATTCCGCCTGATGTGTGTGAGTTTATTTCATATTTAATGTGTGTAAATTTAGTATCATTTATTTCTGAGTAATACATGTACGTTTATATATTGCTACTGTAACACTGCAGTTTCCCTTCAGGGTCTGTCTGTCTCTCTCTGTCTATCTGCCTGTCTGTCTGTCTGTCACTCTCTCTCTGTCTATCTATCTGTCTATCTGTTTATCTGTCTATCTGTCTATTTGTCTCTCTCTCTCTCTTTCTCTCTCAGTCTTTCTGTGTGTCTGTCTCTGTCTATGTCGGTCTGTCTGTCTGTCTCTCTCTGTCTATCTATCTGTCTCTCTCTGTCTATCTACCCACCTGTCTATCTATCTGTCTGTTTCCCTGTCTGTCTGTCTGACTGTCAGTACGACTGCGTCCGTCTGTCTTTAATCGTTGTTGGAAGAAAAACTTGTGTGTCCGTTTTAGTTTACAGAATTTGGAAATGCCCTTTACATTGTGTTGTAGTGTCTTGATGAACAGACTAATGAAAGTGCTCCAAAAGTATTTGGAAACCAGACTAGACAAGGCCCTGTTTTGCCGGACTGCCAGGCCGCACACTCTGTCCTCTTTTGATAAATAAAGTCAGGAGTGAAGCAGGGAGGGGGCGTTTTCAGTACATGACATCCCTCTAACCCCACACCGTAGGCTCAGCACACGGTTATTAATGAAGGTTCTGTTCAGGTACGTTTTTCACTCATCAAGGTACAAACAGTGTAAATGTTCCCTCAAAAGTTCTACTGTCATGGTTGGCTCCTCCCACTACTCCATGTGCTCCTTTGTTTTGATCTTCCATGTGCGTTTGTTTTGGTTTTCTAGTCCTGCCCCTTGTTTGGTTACTCCTCCCCTGATTGTCTCCACCTGTTTTCTGCCTGTCCCTTGTTATCACTCTTGTATTTAAGCCCTGTGTTTGCACTTGGTCTCTGATGGTCTTTGTCCTTCTCCTGTTTAGATCTTTGTTTGTAGTTTGAATTGTCATTTGATGCGTTTTGATTTGTTTGCTGTGGTACTCTGTTGAGTTTATCTTGGTTCTTAGTTGTGTCTGTCCACCCTCAACTCAGTGTAAATTATTGGAACCTGGACTGTCTCGACTATGACCCTGGATTTGTCCTTAATAAATCTCGCTTATCTCAGCATATGTATCCGTCTCCTCGCTCCACGTTACACCTACAGTGGTTTTAAGGTCTGATTGTGAAGCTTAAATCAGTTTCTCCAGGTGAAAAGTTGGTATTTGTACCTTTTCATAACCGAATGTTTTAAAACAGAACAGTAGAATAAAAGCCTGAGGCGAGGCGAGGCGGGGTGTGTGGAGTCAGTCCAGCTTAGAACAGATCATTTCAGTGGATTATGGCTCAGTTATGTTCCCTGACTAAAGGGACTGAGTTGAAGGCTTGAGGGTCCCACCACAGTAGCAAGAGGGGAACTGACCCAGGGACGGTTTAGCATCTTCATTTGTGAGTGTATTACTGTTATAAGGCCTGTATCACTGTGTGCTTTTTACAGTGAAGCCAATCTCATTGCAGCAACATAGGAATTCTCCACACAGGGACGTTAACCAGCTCGCACACATACGGCCCGAAATCAGCCTTTCAGAGGTTTTAACTGGACACAGGTCTTTGCTCATTTTTTGTGAAGAACATAAAATTACCCATTTTTAGTGCCTTCGCTCTGGTGTTGGGCTGAACCCGCAGGGAGTAAAAGTGTGGAGGTGCTCTGTCCTTCACTTCGTTCTCCTTCTACATGGCCTGCTGTTAGTGTGTGTGTGTGTGTGTGAGAGAGCGAGAGAGGGTCGACAACATGGATAGGCTGCTGACTGGCTACAGCTGCTAAAGGAAATCCCTATGCTGGACTATTGTGATATTTTAAACATTTGCCATTTTTACATAAATTCTTATGACTGATTTAAAACACCAATAAATAAACCAATGTGGTGGGTCCACCAGACCACTGAGTAGCACACATCAATGCCACAGAAGGGTTCATATGAGCTGAATTGAGTTGAATTAGATGAGTTATGTTCCATGAGTTGAGGTAAGTTGAGTGAAACTTGAGTGAGAGAGCTGAGCTGAGCTGAGTCGAGTTGAATTCAGCTGAGCTGAGCTGAGTCGAGTCAAAATTGAGCTCAGTTGAGTTGAGCCGACTTGAGCTGCATATTGTGCAGAATGATTCTATG
Source organism: Pygocentrus nattereri (assembly GCF_015220715.1). Lineage (NCBI taxonomy): Eukaryota > Metazoa > Chordata > Actinopteri > Characiformes > Serrasalmidae > Pygocentrus > Pygocentrus nattereri. Next base: position 2,405,287 of record NC_051238.1, on the reverse strand, counting down.
TTTTAAGTAACTCGACTGCCTTGTAGCTGTTGTTTAGACTTTAGTGATTAGTCTGTGTTTCTTATGCAGAAGTGCTCAGTGATTTGCCCCGCCCCCATCTCTGATCACATCTCTGATGAACCTTTCCTCTGTTGCCATGCCAACAGCCGTGTTTGTCCTGAACTCTGTTCCCTCTGCGTGTGATGCTGTAAGTGCTGTAATTATGCAAATTCCAAAGAGGCCGAGTTCAGTACGACTTCATCAGGACCACTCACTCACCTTAACTACACCTCCCTCTCTCACTCTCTCTCACTCTCTCTCCCTCTCTTACTCTCTGTCTCTCTCTCTCTCACTCTCTCTCCCTATCTCTCTCTCGCTCTCCCTCTCTCACTCTCTCTCACTCTCTCTTCCTCTCTTACTCTCTGTCTCTCTCTCTCTCACTCTCTCTCCCTATCTCTCTCTCGCTCTCTCTCTCTCGCTCTCTCTCCCCTCTCTCTCCTCTCTCTCTCCTCAGTCTCTCTCTCACTGTCTCTCTCTCCCCCTCTCTCACATTTTCTCTCTCTCGCTCTCTCTCCCCTCTCTCTTCTCAGTCTCTCTCACTCTCTCACATTCTTTCTCTCACTCTCTCTCACTCTCTCTCCCTCTCTTACTCTCTGTCTCTCTCTCTCACTCTCTCTCCCTATCTCTCTCTCGCTCTCTTTCCCTCTCTCTCTCTCTCTCTCTCTCTCGCTCTCTCTCATTCTCTCTCTCTCTCTCCCCTCTCTCTCCTCTCTCTCTCCTCAGTCTCTCTCTCACTCACTCTCTCTCGTCCTCTCTCACATTTTCTCTCTCTCGCTCTCTCTCCCCCTCTCTCACATTCTTTCTCTCACTCTCTCTCACTCTCTCTCTCTCTCTCTCTCTCTCTCTCTCTCTGTGTTGTTTTGCTGAGTCAGTCTGTGTTAAAGGAGTTAATCTGTGTGTTCAGCTGTTAATGTTTCACTCTGACTCTGATCAGTTTCTCCTTCACGGGTCGAGTTTACAGGATAAACCTCTTTACGCTGAAGTGAGAAAGACAGTGAGACAGAGCGAGAGAGAGTGAGACGTGGTGAGTGTTATTTGGTGATAAAGGTGCAGAGGGACTCGAGGGATTGGCCTCAGTCTTCCTCGCCCTGCTGGAGACCTCTAAAAATGTTATTTACCATCAAAGA
>NC_051238.1:2391621-2399121 GCF_015220715.1 Pygocentrus nattereri | reverse complement strand
CTCCTTGTCTCATTCTCTCTCTCTCTCTCTCTTTTTTCTCTGCATCTCGGGTCTCTTCCTTTATCACTTCATTTCTTTCTTTCTCCTTCTCCCTCCCTCTTTTTCTCGGCCCCTCTTTCTTGTACCTTTTCTTGTTTGGTTTCTGTTTCTGTTATTTTTCTTTTTTCTCATATCCCTTTATTTCTCTCCTTCTTTCCCTTGTTTTCTTTTCCTTTATCTCTCCTCTCTTTCACTCACTTTCTTTTTTTTCTTTATTTCTTACCCTTTCTCCGCTTCTGGCTTCTTCTCTCTCTCTCTGGGGGTTTTCCTCTCATCATCACTCTGGGTGTATTAATGTATTCACACCCTCTTTCTGTCTCTCCCCTCCCCCTCCACACACACACACACACACACACCCACACACACTCTGATGTCCCACAGGGTGGCTCACACCCTTCCCGCAGGTCACATGGCCCAGTTGCCATAGTAACGGGGGACGCAGACCCGGATAATTAACCCAGAACTGAAAGAACATGTTGAGCAAATTACAGCACAAAACATTCACTGACCCACAGACGCCGCAGCCGTCAATCACCCGTAGCTCATCCATAGCTTTATATTAATAGTTTAAATAGTTTAAATATTAATAATTTAAAGGCCTTTATTACTAAAACTCTGTCCAGTTTTCTGTCTCCCTTTTAGTTTTCCATGCAGTTTATATGTTGTCTTCCATGTTATATGTATTGTTCCATGTTTAGTACAGTTTTCCATTCTGTTGTCTGTGTTTTATGAATTTCACCACTCTTCATGCGGTTTTCCGTGTAGTTTTTCCATGTTTAAAGTGGTTTTCCATGTACTGTGTGGTCTCTGTGTTCCCTGCAGTTTTCTGTGTTGTTTTCCTTGTTTTTGTACATTTTCACGCAGTTTATGTTGTATGCTTTTTTCCACGTTCACTGTGGTTTTCCTTGTTCCATCAAATTTCCATGTTTCATGTGGTTTTCCATGTTCCATTTAGTTTTTCATCTTCCATGTGGTTTTCCATGTTCCTTATAGTTTTCTGTGTTTCATGTGGTTTTCCATGGTTTGTGCACTCTCTGAGTTCCATGGAGTTATCCATATTGTTTTCCTTTAGCCATGTTTTTTTTTTCATGTTTAAGGTAGCATAGATTTTCGACATTCAGTGTGGTTTTCCATGCGGTTTTCCATGTTTTATATGAGTTTCTGTGTTAACGTAGGTTTCCATGCAGATTTCCATGCTCCATGCATTTTTCCATGTTTCATGTGGTTTTCCATGTTCTGTGTGGTTTCGGTGTTCTATGTAGTTTTCAGTACTCTTTTCCTTGCTCCATGTCTTTTTTCCACATTTCCTGCAGTTTAATTTATGTTGCATTTAATGTTGGTTTTCCATGTTCCGTCCAGTACCATGCAGCTTTCGATGTTTATCTGGTTTTCCATGTTCTGTGCATTTTCCGTTTCTTGTATGGTTTTCCATGTAAAGAACCACAAAATTACAGCATGTCTACTGCGGAGTGCTGAGCGCGGTTAGTGTAGTTAGTGTGGTCAGTGCGGTCAGTGCAGTCAGTGCTGAGTCACTGGACACTTTCAGTGGTGATTTTGGCCCTGTGTCCTGTCCTGAAGGCAGCAGTGACGGGGGTATTGATTGTAAGCTATATGGGCTGGTGGGCTCGTTTCCGAGCTCTAATCAGAGCCGCATTGATCAGAGCTTTCTGCTTGGTCTGCTGCAGTGCATACTGGGAAGAACAACACTGCTGTTTTCCCGTGTGTTCGTTCGGCTGGATGTGTTTCTGCTCCACCGATCAACGAAAATTGAAGGGCAAGTGAAATGTTGCTAAAAGAAAATGAAATGAGGACACACGCACACACACACGCACACACACACACGCACACTCACACACACACACACTCACACACACACACACACACACACACACACACACACACACACACACAAACACACTCAGCGGACACCTGTTCATTCGCATGCATGCACACTTGCCCGTCTGAGAGTGGTTGCCGGGCCGTTGGAGGCCGTTCCCATGGCACTGGTTGCTAATGGCGACAGTGAAGTGGACAGCAGAGCAGCGGTCAATACCAGCAACGTCAGTCTCACACTCACACACTGCAATCATGCAGAATGAGGGCTTTCAGCTGCTGCGCTATTATTCCCGTCTCAAACTGTCCTGTTAGGAATAATAACAGATCTGAAACAGAGTCGTTTACTAGACAGCATCATTTATAAAAACACGGAATCTGTTCTGGAGAAAAACATACAATACGAAAAGATGCGCTACAAAACAATACAATACAGTGACAGCGAGTGGCCTTTACTAGGAACATCATTACACTGTGATACAGTACACATTCCTCATCAAATTCCATGTACAAATTCCAAAACACAAATACTGCTTATTTGCTGAATTTAACGCTCTGGAAAAAAAGATCAAAATTTGCCTGTGCAAAAGCAAATCAGTGGAAATTCTGCACCAAAATGTGCAGAAAATGCCATGTTTTAAGTGGATGTTGCTTACTGACCATATAAACAGCTGTTTCGACCTCTTTTTGTCGGATGTCTAACACTTTTGCGCTATACGTGGGTTAGAAATGCATCATTTTTTTTGGCCAAAAAATTCATTCTTGGGATATTTTACATAAATAAATACATACATACATACATAAATGATGTATTATCTTCAGGAATCATAAATAAATAAATTTTGTAATTATTGATTATTGATTATACCCATAAGAATAAGCGGTTTAGGTGATGTGTGTGTGTGTGTGTGTGTGTGTGTGTGTGTGTGTGTGTGTGTGTGTGTGTGATTATTGTTTAAAAATATTCAATAAAATGTGTTTTTTTTTTGGCAAAAAATTCATTCTTGGGATATTTTATATAACATGCATATATACATAAATGACTGATGTATTGATTTTCGTTTTCTTTGTTCGGCCAAACGAGTTTCTGAGCCTTGGCGGCTCTACGCGCCGTCCTGTTTCCTCAATCATTTCATTTTGAATACAAGAATCAACAGTAATTAATAACTTCAAACGTAATAAATTCCCGGGAAACACAATAAAGCTGTATTTAACACGAATGAATGACACAAAAGATAAAAAAGAAAAGCAGGACCTGGTCACTTAAACCACTCACAGCAGGAAGATTATTTGACTCAGTCACAGACATTTTTACTTGTTGTGAGTGAATTTAGTGAATCAAACAATCTTATTTTATTGGCACATATTTTTTAGAAATATGCTTAAAACAAATAAAATGGTGTGCCAGTGTACAGTGAGATCATCTGACAGACTAAAATCACTTTTAGCTGTTGATTTTTTTTCATGTTCACTGTGGTTTTCCATGTGGTTTCCCTTGTTCCATGCAATTTTCCATGTTCCATGTAGATTTACATGTTCCTTTTAGTTTTCCATGTTTCATGTAGTTGTCTGTGTTCCATGTGGTTTTCCGTGTTCCTTGTAGTTTTCCATGTTCCATGTGGTTTTCCATGTTTCATGTAGTTTTCCATATTCCATGTGGTTTTCCATGTTTCTTGTAGTTTTCCATGTTTTGTGTAGTTTTCCATGTTTCATGTGGTTTTCCATGTTTTGTGCAATCTTTGAGTTCCATGCAGTTTTCCATGTTGTTTTCCTTCATCCATGTTTTTTCCATGTTTCACATAGCATGTTTTCCTTGTTTAGTGTGGTTTTCCATGTGGTTTCCATGTTTTATGAGTTTTTGTGTTTAATGCAGGTTTGCATGCAGCTTTCAAGTTCCATGCAGTTTTCATGTTTCATGTGGTTTTCCATGTTCAGTGTGGTTTTCCATGTTTTATGTGAGTTTAAGTGTTTAATGTTCGTTTTCCATGTTCCATCCAGTTTAGGGTGTGGTTTTCCATGTATTATGCAACTTTCCACGTTCATCTGGTTTTCCATGTGTTTCATTGGCAGATATTTTTAGCAATAGGCTTAAAATAAATAAAATGATCTGCCAGTACAGTGAGATCGTCTGACTGACTAAAATCACTTAAAACAAGCAACAGGAATCTGGAAATAAGTAGATTTTTCTCCGTGTTCAGAGGCAGAACTGTGTGGTGTTTGTCAGTCAGGGAGCAGCTGCTGGTTCGGGTCTCAGGAGAGACGAGCGCTGAGAGATCAGACACCCTCATTACCTGCTGCTTTAATGTAGCGTATAATGTGACTGGAGATGGAATCGGGTGTGTGTGTGTGTGTGTGTGTGTGTGTGTGTGTGTGTGTGTCCTCTCCCAATGATACCCACCTACGCACACTGGGATCCACCATGCGACGCTCAGCAGGGCTGTTACTATGTGTACATTTCTTTTTACTGACTTGTATTTTTCCTTTGTTTTTATTTTATTGTTGTTTTCATGTTCCTTCCGGTTACCCTCTCCAGGCTCCACCCACAAATGTTTTATTTGGTTGCAGCGCTGGTAAGAATTATGTAAGGATACTGGGCCGACTCTGAGATGATTCCAATACATCCCTGGTAAAAAAAATCCCTTTCAACCTAAAGAGAAACTGGAGAATACAGTTATTTTTCCCATCATTATGTTAATCATTAAGTCCGTTCTACAGCTTCTCATTAGACTGAATGAATAACCGACTCTAAATGTAGGTATTGTGATATAAACCGAGTCCGTTCTACAGTTTCTCATTAGACTGAATGAATAACCGACTCTAAATGTAGGTATTGTGATATAAACCGAGTCCGTTCTACAGTTTCTCATTAGGCTGAATGAATAACCGACTCTAAATGTAGGTATTGTGATATAAACCGAGTCCGTTCTACAGCTTCTCATTAGACTGAATGAATAACCGACTCTAAATGTAGGTATTGTGATATAAACCGAGTCCGTTCTACAGTTTCTCATTAGGCTGAATCAATAACCGACTCTAAATGTAGGTATTGTGATATAAACCGAGTCTGTTCTACAGTTTCTCATTAGACTGAATGAATAACCGACTCTAAATGTAGATATTGTGATATAAACCGAGTCCGTTCTACAGTTTCTCATTAGGCTGAATGAATAACCGACTCTAAATGTAGGTATTGTGATATAAACCGAGTCTGTTCTACAGTTTCTCATTAGGCTGAATGAATAACCGACTCTAAATGTAGGTATTGTGATATAAACCGAGTCCGTTCTACAGTTTCTCATTAGACTGAATGAATAACCGACTCTAAATGTAGGTATTCTGATATAAACCGAGTCCGTTCTACAGTTTCTCATTAGACTGAATGAATAACCGACTCTAAATGTAGGTATTGTGATATAAACCGAGTCTGTTCTACAGTTTCTCATTAGACTGAATGAATAACCGACTCTAAATGTAGGTATTCTGATATAAACCGAGTCCGTTCTACAGTTTCTCATTAGACTGAATGAATAACCGACTCTAAATGTAGGTATTGTGATATAAACCGAGTCCGTTCTACAGTTTCTCATTAGACTGAATGAATAACCGACTCTAAATGTAGGTATTGTGATATAAACCGAGTCTGTTCTACAGTTTCTCATTAGACTGAATGAATAACCGGCTCTAAATGTAGGTATTGTGATATAAACCGAGTCCGTTCTACAGTTTCTCATTAGACTGAATGAATAACCGACTCTAAATGTAGGTATTGTGATATAAACCGAGTCCGTTCTACAGTTTCTCATTAGACTGAATGAATAACCGACTCTAAATGTAGGTATTGTGATATAAACCGAGTCCGTTCTACAGTTTCTCATTAGACTGAATGAATAACCGACTCTAAATGTAGGTATTGTGATATAAACCGAGTCTGTTCTACAGTTTCTCGTTAGGCTGAATGAATAACCGACTCTAAATGTAGGTATTGTGATATAAACCGAGTCCGTTCTACAGTTTCTCGTTAGACTGAATGAATAACCGACTCTAAATGTAGGTATTGTGATATAAACCGAGTCCGTTCTACAGTTTCTCATTAGGCTGAATGAATAACCGACTCTAAATGTAGGTATTGTGATATAAACCGAGTCCGTTCTACAGTTTCTCATTAGGCTGAATGAATAGCCGACTCTAAATGTAGGTATTGTGATATAAACCGAGTCCGTTCTACAGTTTCTCGTTAGGCTGAATGAATAGCCGACTCTAAATGTAGGTATTGTGATATAAACCGAGTCCGTTCTACAGTTTCTCGTTAGGCTGAATGAATAACCGACTCTAAATGTAGGTATTGTGATATAAACCGAGTCCGTTCTACAGTTTCTCATTAGGCTGAATGAATAGCCGACTCTAAATGTAGGTATTGTGATATAAACCGAGTCCGTTCTACAGTTTCTCATTAGGCTGAATGAATAACCGACTCTAAATGTAGGTATTGTGATATAAACCGAGTCTGTTCTACAGTTTCTCATTAGGCTGAATGAATAACCGACTCTAAATGTAGGTATTGTGATATAAACCGAGTCCGTTCTACAGTTTCTCATTAGGCTGAATGAATAACCGACTCTAAATGTAGGTATTGTGATATAAACCGAGTCTGTTCTACAGTTTCTCATTAGACTGAATGAATAGCCGACTCTAAATGTAGGTATTGTGATATAAACCGAGTCCGTTCTACAGTTTCTCATTAGACTGAATGAATAACCGACTCTAAATGTAGGTATTGTGATATAAACCGAGTCTGTTCTACAGTTTCTCATTAGGCTGAATGAATAACCGACTCTAAATGTAGGTATTGTGATATAAACCGAGTCCGTTCTACAGTTTCTCATTAGGCAGAATGAATAACCGGCTCTAAATGTAGGTATTGTGATATAAACCGAGTCCGTTCTACAGTTTCTCATTAGGCTGAATCAATAACCGACTCTAAATGTAGGTAATGTGATATAAACCGAGTCCGTTCTACAGTTTCTCATTAGGCTGAATGAATAACCGACTCTAAATGTAGGTATTGTGATATAAACCGAGTCTGTTCTACAGTTTCTCATTAGACTGAATGAATAACCGACTCTAAATGTAGGTATTGTGATATAAACTGAGTCTTTTCTAAAGTTTCTCATTAGACTGAATGAATAACCGACTCTAAATGTAGGTATTGTGATATAAACCAAATCTGTTCTACAGTTTCTCATTAGACTGAATGAATAACCGGCTCTAAATGTAGGTATTGTGATATAAACCGAGTCTGTTCTACAGTTTCTCATTAGACTGAATGAATAACCGGCTCTAAATGTAGGTATTGTGATATAAACTGAGTCTTTTCTAAAGTTTCTCATTAGACTGAATGAATAACCGACTCTAAATGTAGGTATTGTGATATAAACCAAATCTGTTCTACAGTTTCTCATTAGACTGAATGAATAACCGGCTCTAAATGTAGGTATTGTGATATAAACTGAGTCTGTTCTACAGTTTCTCATTAGACTGAATGAATAACCGACTCTAAATGTAGGTATTGTGATATAAACCGAGTCTGTTCTACAGTTTCTCATTAGGCTGAATGAATAACCGGCTCTA
>NC_051238.1:2384121-2389121 GCF_015220715.1 Pygocentrus nattereri | reverse complement strand
TTTGTTACTGTGTCTTTAAGATTGATGTATGTTAATGAGTGGGTGGGGCTAAACTGATGTAGGTTGAATCAGTGGCCTGTAGACTAAATAAGGGGGCTAAACTGAATGGGTGGGACTTGTAGACTAAACGGAGGTTGAACTGCTGTAGACTGAATGGGTGGTGCCTGTAGACTAAATGGGGGTTGAACTACTGTAGACTGAATGAGGGGCTAAACTGGTGTAGACTGAATGGGTGATGCGTGTAGACTAAATGAGGGTTGAACTACTGTAGAGTGAAGGAGTGGAGCCTGTAGACTAAATAAGGGGGCTAAACTGAATGGGTGGGACTTGTAGACTAAATGGAGGTTGAACTACTGTAGACTGAATGGGTGGTGCCTGTAGACTGAATGGGGGTTGAACTACTGTAGACTGAATGGGTGGTGCCTGTAGACTAAATGGGGGTTGAACTACTGTAGACTGAATGAGGGGCTAAACTGGTGTAGGTTGAAAGAGTGGGGCCTGTAGACTGAAAGGGGGCTAAACCGCTGTAGACTGAATGGGTGGAGCTAAACTGATTTTGGCTGAAAGACTGGGGCTTGTAAACTGAAAGGTGGCAAAACCGGTGTAGACTGAATGGGTGGGGCTAAACTGATGTAGGCTGAAAGAGTGGGGCCTGTAGACTGAAAAGGGGCTAAACCTCCATAGACTGAATGGGTGGAGCTAACCTGCTGTAGACTGAATGACTGGGGCTAAACTGATGTAGGCTGAAAGAGTGAGGTCTATAGACTGAAAGGGAGCTAAACCGCCATAGACTGAATGGGCGGGGCTAAAGTGATGTAGGCTTAATGGGAGTCAGCAGGTTCTAATTACTGGGAAATACTGAAATTATCGTCTGCAGATGGTGCAGAGAGAGATTAGAGATTATGAATAACTGCAGTTTCTCTGTCATTTTTGCGGTCTGAGTGACCGGTCTGATGTCCTGCTTCTTAGTGGAGGTGTTACATGGTGTGCTATTGCTATTTTAGATTTAGGCTTCTCTATGGGAGCCATATTAATGAGCTCTTCACATACACGCCCCTGTAAGAAAGCTCAGCACTCAGCTCCTCTGGTCTCCAGGTGTGTGCAGAGTCCACAGGTGTGTGAAGCTCCGTTTACTTTTATGTTTGCCTTTGCTGCTGCAGACGGCTCATTTCAGTCAGATGAAAACGGTTTTGATCTGTTTTCCTGCTGTGAACGGTTCTGTCTGATCTCTGTCTTGTACGTGCCGATACATCCTCTTCGTGTAATTAATTTATTATTTAAAAACACTTTATTAGAAACCCCTCCCACGTAGTTTTAGCTTGCCAGTGTCTCTGCTGGGATGAAAATAGTCCAAAAAAGTGGTCTTGTGGTCAGAAACTGACCAGTGATGAATGGATCAGCGGAGGGGCTACAATAGACGGTCCACAGTCTCTAACTGTACACCTATGTTATGGAGCTATAAGGTATGCGTTTCCTACCTACCTTGTGCTTCCACTAACTGGCCACTTTACCAGAAATCAATCATTTTTACTGGAAGCAAAAGGTATGTGTTTAATTTTTCTAATAAAGTGGCCAGTTAGTGGAAGTACAGTGTGGGTATTCCTAATAAAGTGGCCAGTGAATGAAAACACAAGGTAGGTGTTTCTAATAAAGTGGCCGGCGAGTGAATATATTGTTTTATTATTTTAATTTATTCATAGATACTGGAACAGAGATCGTAGGAGTTATGTGTACTTATGAGTGTAGCTGCTGGCGCAGTGGAGTTTCTTTATTTATATCTGTAAAAGTGTTTCTCAGCTCCTGTAATCGCGCTGTCCATATAGACGTTCTGTAGCATGTTTAGAGTTTGAGTGTTGTGCCCTGAGGTGCTGCAGTACATTTCATCCTCACTCTGTCATTTAACGTGTTTGTATCTGTGCAGACTTCAGGCTCGTAATCATGAATCTGACTGCAGTGGGATTGTGTGGGAACCTCAGAGGGAAAACAACATTAGGGGGAATAAGAATTCCCATCTTTTTCCATCTCTTTGTGGAAATATCCCAGACCTTGTATCATATTAAGCAAAAGCAGTAGTTTAAGTGACAGGCAGAAGCAAACAGTGACCGCTGGGGGGGGGGGGGGGGGGGGCTAAAGGACACCCAGGTAGATTGTAGTGGCTGGATGCTCGAGACAGATGTCTTTGCATGTCTTTGTCTGTGAATTAGTCTGTTCACTGAAATCATCATCACAGGTCACAACAGGGGTTAGAAACGGTCAGACGGTCAAACACAACAACCTGTAAAAGAAGGCAATGAAAAATGCATTATAGTTAATAAAACATAATATGCACTATGTAGTGAAGAGTATTGTTTCAGATGTAGTTTAGGACACAGCCCAAATATAGTGCACTATGTAGTGAAGAGAGAATTTTTTTAACATAGTTTTGGACGCTGCCTGATATACTGCATTGTATAGTGAATAGTACACAGTATTGCACAATTTAGTGATTAGGACACGGCCCAAAACAATACACCTTTGGACACAGTACAAACTAGTGTACTACATAGTGAATAGTGTGCAGTTTACTGATTAAGACATAGTTTTGGACACAGCCTGAAATTGTGCGCTATATAGTTCACAGTAGTAACATAGTTGACATAATTTTTGACATATGACATAATTTAGACATAGGCCCAAAACTGTGCACTGTATAGTGAATAGGGCCTGCTTTTGGACACCCAAAATAATGCACTATGCAGTGAGTTGTGTGCAGTATAGTGATTAAGTCATGGTTTTCACAGTCCATGTCTAATATAGTGAACAGAGACAGGGCCCAAAACAATACACTTCTCGTACATTTGGACACAGTACAAACTAGTGCACTATATAGTGAATAGGACATGCTTTTGGACCCTAAAACTATGTAGTGAGTAGTGTGCAGTGCAGTGATTAAGTAATAGTTTTGGACACGTCCTATATAGAGCGAAATTTTGGAGCCTAGTGATTAGGACATAGTTTTTCAGCCTGGGTATGAATCATTTAAGGTGGAGCAGGTGAGCTTCACTGAGAGTTGAAATGCATGAAAAGGGATGAGGAGGTCGCTCCTGCTGGACAGGTGGGCAGTGTTAACATATTAACAACAGTAGGTCAGTACTGTTTTGTCCTGTTTGCTAGTGGTTGTCATGGCAACTGGTTAGCTTTGCTAACCCGTTTAACCCTCGGTTAGCCTTCTGGGTCCAGTGTTAGGCTAAAGAGGTAAATTTCAGACACCAAATATGTTTGGTTGCTCGGTTATGTTTGGACTAAGAGGGAAAACTGGCTGCATTCGGTTTTTAGCTGAACTCTGATGTTCCTCGCTCCGTCTGCTCTGGTTAGAGTGTGTGTTCTCTGTCTGAGGGAGAAGTTCCTCCAGTAAACAGAGCCTGTCTGGGCATCCCAGTTCTGTCAGACGGTAATCATGAGCGAGCGAGGGCAGAGCCGGGGCGCGTGGACGCACACATCCTCATAATAATGCAACTTCCAGCCCTGGAATTACTGGAACAACCACGACAGGCAGAATTACAGCTTCAGTCGGGGTTGTTTATGTAAAGACAATTACTGTCGGTTTATGTCAGTTGGAGTTTTATTCTGAGCGATTAGAGCCTGTTTGGACTCCTCGGTTTAAAGGAAAAGTAGAGTTCTGAAGTTCATCCCTGCGAAAGTTTCAGCCTCATTATCGTCCGATTTATTCAGATATGCTTATTATGCAGTGCTGATCTGAGGTCTTTCCTGCTCAGGATGTCACGTGATTTGATTTAAAAGGGTTTCTGTCTCATGAAACAACTGCAGAACATGTTCTCTCACTGATTGGAGAGGTTTTTCAGTGGAAACCAATTTGCATTACACAAAAGGCCCAAATACAGAAAACATGCAGTGATTTTACAGTAAAGTCAACAATCAACCCAGCAAAGTATGAGCTGAACTCATTTATACTGCAAATAAATCACGGCTTGGCAAGAGAAGTGATCTTACATCTAGCCAAAATAAGTGATAGTTCTCATTTCAAGATTGTTAAAGGACTAACTGAGATTTTTAAACGTATGTCTCGTCTTATTTATATGGATTTTATCAACTGAATGTCTTATTATAGGGGCAAATAAAATGATCTGCCAGCAGAATTTTTTTTATCAAGTTTTACTTGATAAAAAGACGTAACGGGAGTGACAGGAGAAAATCATATTAATCTTGTAAGAGTTTTGTAATGATAATTATTAGATATTTATTATTAGATTATTAGATATTATTAGATAGATAGACTAGACGTAAGATGATTTCACTCGCTAATCCGACTGTTCTGGATCTAACCCGGAGCTAATCCGACTGTTCTGGATCTAACCCGGAGCTAATCCGGCTGTTCTGGATCTAACCCGGAGCTAATCCGGCTGTTCTGGATCTAACCCGGAGCTAATCCGACTGTTCTGGATCTAACCCGGAGCTAATCCGACTGTTCTGGATTAATAGTAATAATAATGTTACTCTCTTGGAAAGATTATATTTTCCTGTTACTTTACTAAATTAGTAATGCTTTTACTTGTTTGGCCTGTATAATAATATTCATAATAATAATAATATAATATTAAATAATATTAAAAACACCTCCTGGTTTCTACCCTCACTGTCCACTTTATCGGCTCCACTGACCACATAGTTTCACTCTGTAGTTCTACAGTTACAGACTGTAGTCCATCTGTTTCTCTGATACTCTGTTACCCCCTTTTAGAGCTTTTAGACGGGGACGTCTGGTTCCTATCACCACCACCAGAATGCAGAATCTCCAGAAATCAGCGTTTCACACCGAACCGCTCTGATCGACGTTGTTTACGTCTCAGCTGTTTAATTACGTAGAAGTTTTTTTTAAATCTGGTGGAGTTCCCCTTTAACTGGTTAGCTAAATAGGCACCGTGAAGCATAGGCAACTTTTGTTAGCTAGCAAATTATAGCTACTGTGAAGCACTGCCTCATTTCATGGCAGCGTGTTGCAT
>NC_051238.1:2366621-2369121 GCF_015220715.1 Pygocentrus nattereri | reverse complement strand
TCAATCCTTAAATTAATGGGTGTTCAATCCTTAAATTAATGGGTGTTCAACTCTTAAATGAATGGGTGTTCAATCCTTAAATGAATGGGTGTTCAATCCTTAAATTAATGGGTGTTCAACTCTTAAATTAATGGGTGTTCAATCCTTAAATTAATGGGTGTTCAACTCTTAAATGAATGCGTGTTCAACTCTTAAATTAATGGGTGTTCAACTCTTAAATGAATGGGTGTTCAATCCTTAAATGAATGGGTGTTCAACTCTTAAATGAATGGGTGTTCAATCCTTAAATGAATGGGTGTTCAACTCTTAAATGAATGGGTGTTCAATCCTTAAATTAATGGGTGTTCAGCCCTTAAAATAATGGCGGTTTAAATTTTTACATGCGGCTCTCGCTTCATGAATCCTGTCTGGTTGCACCCGGACAAAATATTTTATTGCCAACAACAAAATAAAACATAATTTTTGTCATATTTTGATGTTTTAATGTCAATTATTTTAAAAGGATGAAGGTCATTTGTGACCTGCATTTAAGGGTTAAAGTAGTTAGACCTTTGCGGTTTGTGTGTAGACGCTGGTGACGACGGAGCTGGAGGGGGGCGATCGGCAGCGAGCCATGAAGAGGCTGAGGGTGCCTCCACTAGGAGCTGCGCAGGTAGTTACTTTGACTGCCTTCCCCTTTTTAAAGGATTCATGTTTCTCTGAGGACTTTTAAATGTTTCTGCTCTGGTATATTAGTGAGGACTTTTCCCTCATTTCTATTTTGGTCAATAATATTTATTCCTAGTTGGGTTTCATTTTATTTGTGTTGTTTCACCTTCTTATTAGAATTTTCCATTCTACCTTAAACACTGCAGCTGTTACATGTAATATCTGCACCATTTAAGGTGGAGTGGGCATTCTGAATAAGAAAGGTATTTCATCCTCACAGTTCCTGCACTGGGAAATGCTGGATGTTCTAAAATCTTAGTTCTCTAAGTCGCTCAGTCCTGAAGTAACAGTACTCTGTAGTGTGTAATGGTATGTGTTTACTCTGCCCCCCCCCGCCTCCCCCAGCCTGCTCCTGCATGGACGACGTTCAGAGTGGGGCTGTACTGTGGGGTCTTCATTGTCCTGACCGTAGCCTTCGTCCTCACAGGTACCATCATCCTTCTCTCTGCACCCGGCACAGTTCACATTCCTGCAGTAACTGCTTTAATGTTAAAGCGATTAATTTAGGAGCTCAAAATAGAAGATAATAAAAAGGGATTAAAAGAAATTAAAATAGTGCTTTAAAAATAAAAAAACATAGCTTAAAATAAAAAAGGGCTCAGCAATGCAGACTTACGTTATCTAAACATCCATCCATCCATCCATTTTCTAAGCCGCTTCTCCGTCAGGGTCGCGGGGGGATGCTGAAGCCTATCCCAGCGGTCATCGGGTGGAAGGCAGGATACACCCTGGACAGGTCACCAGTCCATCGCAGGGCAGACAGACACAGACAGTCACTCACACCCAGGGGTAATTTAGCACGTCCAATCGGCCTGACTGCATGTCTTTGGACTGTGGGAGGAAACCGGAAAACCCGGAGGAAACCCACGCAGACACGGGGAGAACATGCAAACTCCACACAGAGAGGACCCCGGTCACCCGGCCGGGGAATCGAACCCAGGCCCTCCTCGCTAGCGACAGCGCTACCCACCACGCCACCGTGCCACCCGTTATCTATCTATCTATCTATCTATCTATATATATATATATATTTGTTTGTTTGTCTGTTTTTATCTGTACTTGCCAATAGCAGCTCAACGTGCTTTACAGACAGGTGATAAAACGTAGTTCTAAAAGATGTCATTAGTATTTATTTAGAATCAGAAAAAAAAAATCACGTTAGAAAATATAAACCACGAGACAGTCAGTCTCAGTTAAACACTAAATTAAAGAGATTCGTTTTCAGATGTTTATTAAACGTGAGCTCTGAGCTCGACTGTCTAATAAAAGCTGAGCTCCACAGTTTAGAAGCAGAATAACTGAAGGAGTCCCTCCACGCTTTCTGTGTACAGAGGGTGTCTGTAGGTCACTGTCTGCAGATCTTAGATTACGTGCTGGAACATAAACAGACTGACACTGTGTGATGTAAGCGGTCCTTTAATGTCATTTAGAGCTTTAAAACTAGTAGCAGAGCTTTAAACTCTGTCCTGAGTGATCCATGCAGCCACTGCAGCTCCTTTAAAACGGGACTGATCCGATCTCCCTGTGTTTTTCTTAGGATGCTGATGTATTTTGTCCGAGCTGTAAAGGATGTACTGTTTTCTTAGGACGTTCAGTAGGAAGACCATTACAGTGCTCAACTCTGACTGTAACAAACGCATGAACAAGTTTCTCTGCATCACTCTGAGAGAGAAAAGGCTGAACTTTATCGATATAAAGCTCACAGTCTAAGACCAAACCCAGGCTTCTACTTCAGGTTTGGTTTATGAAGCTAAAGAACCGAGTCATTATTCTCATAAATCAGTTTCTGTAC
>NC_051238.1:2351621-2356621 GCF_015220715.1 Pygocentrus nattereri | reverse complement strand
AACCATTTTCTTTACTAAAGAACCCTTGAAGGACCGTCTGTTTGACGTGTGTAAGTTGAGAAGATATTAGTTTCAGGTTGACTTGGCTTTACATTTTTCCCGAATCGAAAGTTTGGAATCTGCACTTTTCTCCTCTGGTTTCAATGAGCAACGACTCAGAATCAGGTCATATAGAAGCACAGCGGGACTTATATATTGACTATTATCACCCGGAATAACGGGAATTTAAGGGTTAAATCACAGCACTGAGCACCTGCTAATATTTTATACTAACTCTCTTTGCTCCCCGGTGTGGTCCAGAGGAGGATGGGCTCCCCTTTTGAGTCCGGGTTCCTCTCAAGGTTTCCTCCTCCTGTTTCCTTTCCTTGCTACTGTCACCGCTGGCGACACTCGGACCTGTTTTTTTCTGTATAACTGCTTTCTGACAACACCTGTTATAAAAAACTCTACATAAATAAACTTTGACTCGACTTGAGTTGACCCACCGTTCCAGCGTCTAAACAACAAGGAGATGAAGAGATCAGTGATGTAGATGAGTTCATCCTGGCTGTAGGTTCTAATAAGCTTCAGGTCTGTAGAAGATGAGCTGATTGAAATGTGAATTGATGAGTCTGTATTCACAGCAGCGTCTGATTACCCACAGCCTGCCCTCTGTGTGCCGAGAGGACGCAGCTCCAGCTCTGTGGACAGAACAGCTGTGAGGGCGCAATCATTACAGGAATGGAGCCATAAACACACACACACACACACACAGATACACAGAAGCCTGGCCACCTCCGTCTCTCACACATGCTGCAGATTACATCTACAATCTGAGCTGTTCTTACATTTACATGGACAATTCTACTGAATGATGTTATGATTTTTTAAACCCGAGGCCTTAATTTAAATAGTAACAAGCTAAATATCTACAAAATCATCATTTATTTCCAGTCAAAAGGCCACTAGGTACAAGTTATTGTTTATATATATATATAAACTGGAGTTCTGAAACTGATTAAAAGCTACAGAGAAAATGGGTCTCCTAACAACCACCTGGAAGACCTGGTTGACCCCCGAAACTGCCCCTATCAGATAAACAGCGCTGAAAGCTTTGATCTCTGAGAGAGAGGAGAACATCAAGCTGCTTCAGATCTGAAAACGTCCACAGGTGTTTCTGTCCATCCTTCCACTGTGAGAAGACCACTCAGCGCTGTGGGTCTGAAAGGACGTGTAGCCGATCAAGAAGAACCTCACTGAGAAAAGGAGACGGACACACCAAACAAAGAAGCTGGACGGTGGACTGACCACCCCAGAGTCCAGACCTCAGCACCACTGAATGGGATTGATTAGTTCAGAAAATCATCAACCAGCTTCTCAGACTGAACTTTGGAGGCGTGTCTGCAGATTCTCTGAGGAGCTGAAAGTGAGGCTCCTGAGAAGAAAGGAAGCTGGAATGAAGGGAGGGAGAGACCGACTGATTGAACACGGCTGAGAGAAGATTTAGGTGTTGAGGATTCTGGGTAATTTCCTATTAAACGTCTGTTTTTCCTGACACTGGAAATGAATAACTTGTACTTACTGGCTGTTTTGACTGGAAGTTAAATAAATGGTCACATGACCTGAGGAGTGTGTGTGTGTGTGTGTGTGTGTGTGTGTGTGTGTGTGTGTGTGTGTGTGTGTTTGTAGATGTGAGTGTGTATTATCTGGCCTTTGAGCAGTGTGTACCTGCAGCAGGTGAGCCGCAGAAAAAAGATGAAATACTGGGCAGAAATGTGGAAAATGTCAGCCGTGCCCTGCAGACACTCACAGAGCCAAAAACACAGCGACAGAGAACCTGCAGTGGAGATGTCAGAGTCGTTTGAAGCTGCTGTAAAATACTCAGTGTATCCAAACAGCACCACCCACTTTCCGTATTAGAGGGCCTTTATCATGGAAAACCCTATCGTGTCCCTCTAAGACCCCTCTGAGGGTCTGAGGTCATTTCCTCAATTTGTCCATCTCCTCTTAAACTCTCCTCTAAAGGTTCTTCATAGAACCTGATCCTCACATGTTTCATATCTAAATGCTCCGTTATCTTCATCACTACTTTCCAAACCCGCTGCAGCAGCTTCAGCAGCTGTAAACTCTCTGACGCCGTTTCACACGAGTCTCCGATGTGGACTGAATGAAGAATGAAGGGTTTCCAGCATGACGGTCAGTCCTTAGTGAATTCCTGAGTGTCCGTCGGTCAGTTTCACACAGAATGTAGACGGACACACGAATCCAGCAGCTCCACACGGCGAGAGGCAGATGACGTGTATCTCAGCCCCTCTCCATAGGCTCATAACTCCAGTCTTGTAGGATCTCGTGATGAGATGGAATGGAAAGGGTGGATCTTTTTTATCCATCAAATCGTCCAGTAATGCACAATTAGAAAGCTTGAAATCTCAGGATTCGACTGGTCTAATAAATCCCAGACCTACACACGCGTTGTTATGAGCTAATCAGTGTTATTGGCTTGTCTCTGTGCATTATTTTAAATGACCAGCCTCTGGCCTTAGAATCACTTTTATTAAGCAATAATTGCAAGTTATTTTGCAATAATTGGCTTTTTACATTACAGGCTAAATATTTCAAAAGCACACAAAATGAGTATTTACCTCATTAAGCCTTAATCAATATCAGGTCAGTAAGTTAAATTACAGCTCAGCGGCCTGGAAAGATTGATTTCTGACTGTGTGAGGATTCTGCAGTGTTAGCTCAGAAATCACACACACACACACACACACACACACACACACACACACTCACACACACACACACACACACACACACACACTTTTCTACCTATTACACTAATAACCCTGTCCTGTAGGCTGTTACAGTGACTTTAACTGAGCTGTTTTGGTTTCTAAAACATACCAGTGGGAAAAATGTGCAGAAATTATGAATATTTAAGTGTGTTCTTTATTAAGTTTAGTATTTATAAATTTTACTTTTTTTCAAACTTTTATACAGTACTGTGCGAAAGTCACACAAGACACATTTCAAAATCTATTTATTTGTGTAGCATAGAATATTAATTAATAATGATATATGTATATGTATATACATTTATATATACATATATATACATATATTATATATACAATATATATATATTATTATATATAAATATATAATAAATAAATTACACCTACAAGATATAACCAATATAGTAAATACACACAGTATAGTAAAAATATACCATTATAGTATTCTCAAAAATTTATTAATTTTTTTTTTATATTTTATTATTATATAATTAGTCAATTTGATTATTATAATTATATAGAATATTTATATAATTTTTCAAAATAAAAATAATGTAAAATATTATATGAAGGCTACAATGTAGATATCTGTAACGGTGGGGATGAGGCAGATGCATATTCAGTGGTCCATGAGATAAGCGACTTTTATTGAGGGCAAATCCAGGGTTCGTGGTCATGACACTCCAGGTTCAGGAAGCCAATACAAAGAGCAGGAGGGACAGACATGACAAAGCACACAGAAATTCAAAGTATACAAACAGCACGTCAGAACAGGCTTACAAACAATTCAAACAACAAGGGGGCTGGACTGAACCAAAACAAACACACATGGATGAAAAAGTAAACAAAAAGCACATGGACAGGACTGGGAGGGGCCAATCGTGACAATATCATCGTGAACAAAGTAGTAAAAATATAACTATACTATAATATAAAACAAAATGTAGAGCATAATGTAGAAAAAATGATGTACATAAATAATATGAACTGTAATATCACTGTAAAAAGGGAAAACAATAAACATGAATTCCAACATCTACTGTGACGTTCTGAAGCAGAGCGTGATCCCCTCCCTTCAGAAACTGCGCCGCATGGCAGTTTTCCAACTCGATAACGACCCGAACACACCTCCAAGATGACGACTCACTTGCTGAAGATGAAGGTGATGGACTGGCCAAGTGTGTCTCCAGACCTAAACCCAACTGAGCACCTGTGGGGCTTCCTCAAGTGGAAGGAGGAGCGCAAGGTGTCTAACATCCACCTGCTCCGTGATGTCATCATGGAGGAGTGGAAGAGGATTCCAGTAGGAACCTGTGCAACTCTGGTGAATTCCAAGCCCAAGAGGGTTCAGGCAGTGCTAGATAATAATGGTGGGCACACAGAATATGGACACAATCTGGACACGTTCACTGTGAGGTGGACTCACTTGTGCTGCCAGCTGTTTAGACATTAATGTCTGTGTGTTGTTCTTTTCAGAGGACAGTAAATCTGCACTGCTGTACAAGCTGCACACTGACCACTTTAAGATATACCCAAGGTTCATTTCTACAGTGTCGTCCCCTGAATAGAGAATAAAATATCTGCAGAAATGTGGGGGGCACTCACTTTTGTGAGATACTGTAGCTGTAATACAACTGAAAAAGAGGAGAAAATATGAATATGATATAACATATCAGTGATATGAATTGAAATATTTGTAATAAGGTGAAATGGTGTATAAATGTTGTATTATTCTGAAGTGACTTTGAGAATGAGATATATGAGTATAATATAATGTACCTTGTTTGTAATGCATTGTATTGTGTATAATTAGCGTATTGTTTATGATGCGTTGTGTTTGGTGCAGAGCAGCAGTGTTGGTAATGTTGAATATGTTCATTACGTATATTTGATGAATGTCTGTGCGCCGCCTCCCTCAGTTCCGCGTCTTCACGGCTCCGTTCCACCGGGTTGAGTTTGCGGATTTCTGGCTGGCGGATCAGTTGAACTCCCTGGTGATCGTGCTGATGGATCTGGAGTATCTGGTGTGTTTCTACAGCATGGAGCTGCAGTGGACTGAAGTGGACGGACTGCTGCCCCACAGCACAGGTACCGGCCTGCTGACCACACGCTGTTTTACAGTTGTATTAATATTACCGTTTATTACCGGTTTTTAACATTAGACCGATAACTCAAGTAAATAAACACAAAATACTGTTTTTAAATGATAATTTAGTTTATTTTAAT
>NC_051238.1:2141621-2346621 GCF_015220715.1 Pygocentrus nattereri | reverse complement strand
TGATCTCATCTGATGTGTCCTTTCAAATTAAAAGACCCTTTTTCCACAATTAAATAGGAAAACTCAGATTTTGTATCACTGCTTTTCAGTGAAATTGAGAAAGTAATTGTTGGCGTATGGCAACACCGTGCAGTAGAGGGTTAAGGTAAATTAGGTCACTCAGAGCGGTTTGGTGTGAAACTCTGTTCTAGATAAACTGACCGAGTCAGAACCGCTCACAGTGGTGGTGATAGGAACCAGACGTCCCTCTAAAAGCTCCTCACAGAAAGTTCCTACATGAACTGGATCTGAATTCACTGATATTTGAGACATTCCTCTGAAAAAAAGTTGCTTATTTTTCACGGGGCTAAAAGTCACGTGTTCATAAGTAAACACATGAACTTGTCACACGATCATGCTTTTCCGTGTTTTCCGGGATGGCACATTTATTTTTATGAAAATGTATGTGAGGTGTCTAAAACTGTTTAATCGCGTTTTTAAGACATTGTTTTATAGTAGTTCAGAGGAACGTCTGGCCTAAAACATCATTTGTAACATTCATTTAATCCCAAAGATTTTTTTTCTTTATTCTGTTAAACCAGCATCAACATTACATATAATTCTGTATTGGGTAGTAAATTAAATATTTAACTGAATGTATTTAAATGATATTTGAATGTCCAACAGGCTCGATATGTCCATGTGTTCAGCATGAGAAAGTGAAAACATACAACCATTAGCTTGGGGCTAACTTGACATGACATGACATGACATGACATAACATGGTATGACATAACAACATGACATGACATAACATGGTATGACATAACAACATGACATGACATGACAACAGGACATGACATGACAACATGACATGACATAACATGGTATGACATAACATGACATGACAACAGGACATGACATGGTATGACATAACAACATGACATGACATGACATGACAACAGGACATGACATGACAACATGACATGACATAACATGGCATGACATGACAACATGACATGACATAACATGGTATGACATAACAACATGACATGACATGACATAACATGGCATGACATGACAACATGACATGACATAACATGGTATGACATAACATGACATGACATGACAACAGGACATGACATGACAACATGACATGACATAACATGGCATGACATGACAACATGACATAACATGGTATGACATAACAACATGACATAACAACATGACATGACATGACATGGCAACATGACGTGACATAACAACATGACATGACATGACATAACAACAACATAACATAAGGATGCTGGCGTTTCTATGCATTATAGTAACAGTGGATAAAAAGGTACTTAGATGTGAATCTTTAAAGATTAAACAGTGTTATATGATAAAAAGTCCATAAAGTCCAGATCATCTTGTGGTTTATTCCAGCTGCGCTGATATCAGAGCTCGAATGTTTATCCATAACAGTATCAGATATTTCCAGTCGAGTATGAGACACTCAAAAAAACGTGCTTAAAAATGCAAACATCTGGGTGGGTGAATGAATTTCATATGCAGATAAACATGTGGTCACTAGACATTCTTATAACCTAAGAGTAGCTCAGCCAGTTTGCATGGACGTCCCTGTAGTGACTGAGTTATAAGCCTTAATGTCGCTGTTGCTGGAACAAAACCTCGCATCTCTAAAATGGTGACTTTACAGGAGAAGGAAAAAACCTACTTTCTTTTTAATGGAAGTCAATGGAACCAGAATTTTTTCCAAGTCATTTTGAGACGTTTGTCTTGATCCATTCATCATCAAATTTACACACAATGATAAGGGCAACGAGCATTTTCAAAATATGTCAAAAACTGAAAAATGACAAAAATGGAGATTTTAAGGGGATAACAGCTGGACATTAAAGCCTCTGACCCCTTTGGTGCATTACTTTAACATTACTGAAGGAAAAACCTGAACTATCGCTTTAAGGCCGTGCTTTCCTGACTGTAACTCTAAGCTTCCACTCAAAGCTCCTGAATGTGCCGTCAATTCTAATGAATAATTCACAGATAGGCCATTACGAGCGTATAGCCGACGCAGTAAGTGGGGCAGAATCACATCAGCAGGGCTTTAGCACTTTAGCTTGAAGATCTGGGTTTATGGAGAAGGGTAAAGTAAAGGTGTTCAGACTGAGGGGTGTGAATTTATTTGACCGTGCGCCGGTGGAGACACTGACGTCTCTTATTTAGATTGTTTGACCCTCGGTCGATAACAGAAGCACCCTTTCAATTCATACCAATAGACTTCACTGTTGGAAGTTTGGCTTTGGAACAGATTTCGCCTGTTTAAGTACGAAGCTTCAGATCAAAAGGTCTTTAATATGAAGAACCACGTTCCGTCAGATGGATGGAGCTTCATACCAAACCAAATAACATCTGATTTTCATCCACGCTGAATCCTCTTTCCTTTAAAGAGGAATTCCTCCCATTTTTCCCACATAACTCAGTGTGTGAGGTGTAAACAGAGAGGTTCAGAGGGTTTGGTGTGAACTGGTTCAGACGTCTTTACAGTGGTGGTGATGGGAACCAGGCGTCGCCATGACTACAACACAGATATAGACGTTTTATTTACCATCCAGAACCACCAGAGAACCTCCACGAGTCTTCTGAGCTTATATGGAATGTTGATGATGGAAAATGGTGGAAAAACTGGAATAATCAGTTTTCTCTGGGGACTATTTTGCCTCATAACACCCTGCATATCATGTATCCCTCCACCATGAATAGAGTTTAAAAAGTATGTCTAAAAAAAAAAAGATCCCTTATAGAAAAATTGCAATTTCACATCCAAGGAAACATGTTTTTTAGTCACTTCATGTTATTTTTATTACATATGTGTGAAAAAATGTGCCGTATTATTGTTTACTTCTGAGTTTTATATGTGATGTTGAAGTTTTCTTTGGGGCTGTTTGTTCTCATGACGCCTTGTATGTATTGTAACATGTTTTAGATCAAACCTTTATCTTAAAGATACAGTAAAATAACATATCAGGCCTCAGGCAGTGAGTTCATAACCATCTCATGAACTTTCTGTGAGGAGCTTTTAGAGGGACGTCTGGTTCCTATCACCACCACTGTGAGCAGTTCTGACTCAGTGAGTTTCTCTAGAGCTGAGCGTTTCACACCAAACCACTCTGAACCGCTCGGTTTACATCTGAACCTTTTAATTATAGAGAATTTGCCCTTGAAGTGGATTTTATCAGCGTTATTGCTGAGGCATGAAGACGTTTAGCCTGCCTGTGTTCTCATTTGTACTGTGTTATTTGTCTGTGTGGTGACTGTGATTTGGAGGGGGGTGTTTGTTTGGGCCTGGCTGAGCTGCTCCACAGTCTGTTTCTGCATCGCTGATCAGCCTGGAAGGCAGCTGATGAAATTTAGGAACATCTGCTTCATCCCTTCTGCGCCTGATACACACATACCAGCACTCGCTGCCATGTCAGGGTCACTGCTGTGCTGAGAGTGAACCACAACCAGCCCCGTGCTTAGACACTGACCAGTGTTGAGTGGAGTAGAGGGGGCTGATAGATTGTGGAGGAACTGATTTAATACAGTCTGTAACCGAACACCGACGTAGTGGAGCTACGAGGAACCGCAAAGTGTGATAGAACCACAAAGTGTGATAGAAGCGAGCGCTATTCATTTTTACTGTACGGAAAACTGAGCCAGGACTGGTCCAGATGCCGCCACTGAACTTAAAGATGAAGAGATGCTGGCAGCGTGCCTGAATGTTCACTGAATCCATCAGAGACTCTTCTGCATCATCTGCAGTAAAGAGAAGCTGATGCGGCTGGTTAGTAAGCAGGCAGCAACGAAGGTCAGGCAACGGCACAGACAAAGGGTGGGCGAGGTGGGCAGTACCGCCCTGAAACGAAGCAGGGTCACCCTTTGGTGCACCTGAGGTGTGAAAAGTGAGACAGCTTGCGTTTTGGTGAAAATCTGTCCAGGCCACTCATGTCACTGCTGTCAGAACAAAACCTTGTATCTCCAAAATGGCAACTTTACAGGAGAAGCAAAAACCTGCTTTACTTTTAATGACAACATGACATGACATGACATGACATAACATGGTATGACATAACAACATGGCATGACATGACAACAACATAAGGATGCTGGCGTTTCTATGCATTATAGTAACAGTGGATAAAAAGGTACTTAGATGTGAATCTTTAAAGATTAAACAGTGTTATATGATAAAAAGTCCATAAAGTCCAGATCATCTTGTGGTTTATTCCAGCTGCGCTGATATCAGAGCTCGAATGTTTATCCATAACAGTATCAGATATTTCCAGTCGAGTATGAGACACTCAAAAAAACGTGCTTAAAAATGCAAACATCTGGGTGGGTGAATGAATTTCATATGCAGATAAACATGTGGTCACTAGACATTCTTATAACCTAAGAGTAGCTCAGCCAGTTTGCATGGACGTCCCTGTAGTGACTGAGTTATAAGCCTTAATGTCGCTGTTGCTGGAACAAAACCTCGCATCTCTAAAATGGTGACTTTACAGGAGAAGGAAAAAACCTACTTTCTTTTTAATGGAAGTCAATGGAACCAGAATTTTCTCCAAGTCATTTTGAGACGTTTGTCTTGATCCATTCATCATGAGATTTACGCACAATATAAAAGGCAACAGGCACTCTCAAATGATGTCACAAGCTGAAAAACTACAAAAAAAGAAGCTTTTGTTCCGACAGAATAATAATAATTATAAACTTACAAGTAAAATGTTTATTTCAGTGTTTTACAAACTGCGCTGCACTAAATCCAATTAAACAGGACTAATTATGCTCTGATACTCTGTTACCCTGTTCTTCAGTGGTCAGGACCCCCATGGACCCTCACAGAGCAGGTACTATTTGGGTGGTGGGTCATTCTCAGCACTGCAGTAACACTGATGTGGTGGTGGTGGTGTGTTAGTGTGTGTTGTGCTGGTGTGAGTGGATCAGACACAGCAGCACTGCTGGAGTTTTTAAACACTGTGTCCACTCACTGTCCACTCTATTAGACACTCCTACCTTGTCGGTCCACCTTGTAGATGTAAAGTCAGAGACGACAGCTCATCTGCTGCTGCACAGTTTGTGTTGGTCGTCCTCTGGTCCTTCATCAGTGCCCACAGGACGCTGCCCACAGGACGCTGCCCACAGGACGCTGTTGGCTGGATATTTTTGGTTGGTGGACTCTTCTCAGTCCAGCAGTGACTGCTGTCTGATCCACTCGAAACAATTAAAGTGAAATATTACCTTTAAAAAAAGCAGAAATGATCCAGTGAAGAAGAACTTTTAAACGGAAAACGGGGTTGGGATGCTGTGAGTAAGGGTCAGTATGTCAGTTAAGGTCAGGAAAGGTCAGTGTGTCAGTAGGTTATAGAGTCTGGAGGTCTCTGTAGCCCTTAGAAACTGGAGCGTCCGGCTTTATCTGTGATGTAGTACAGAGCTCTGAAATATAGACATGAGGATGAAAAGAAAAGCAGATGTGAAAGATGGGCGGGAATAAGCTGGGAGAGAGATGGAGTGGGAGCGAGAAGGAGAGAGAGTAAAAGCTTGGAAATGTTTCTAGCCGGAGAGGCAGGGCTGTAATTGCCTTCCTGCAGGGAGACGGAGGAGCGTGTGACGCTTCAGGAATACAGATGAGGAGAGAGATTTAAAGCACACACGTGCAGCGGCTGCACCTCCCCAAGCATGATGTCTTTATCACAGCCATGTCAGGCTGCTCCGCTCCACACATACACCATGGCGTCATGACGTTTCTCCTCACGTCTCCTCGGTTATTATGATCGGTGTCACTCTTGTGGCTCGTGCTCAGTCGTTGTAGTGATTTCTGCGCCATCGTTTCATTTATCACAGTCCAGGAAACAGGAATTCACTCCGTAATTCAACACGCTTTCACTGCCTGTTTGTTAGGGAATCTAGGCCCACCCCATATTAGCTCCAGCACTACCTTGATATGCCCGTTTTAGCCCCGCCCTGTGCTCCATCCTAGCTCCACCCCCATCCTTGTTATACTCCACTCTAGCTCCTCCTTCTTCCTACCTGTGCTCTGTCCTAGCTCCGCCCCCTCCCATGCTATGCTCCATCCTAGCTTCTCCTTTGTCCTAGCTCAGCCCCTCATAGAGCAGGTACTATTTGGGTGGTGGGTCATTCTCAGCACTGCAGTAACACTGACGTGGTGGTGGTGTGTTAGTGTGTGTTGTGCTGGTCTGAGTGGATCAGACAGCAGTGCTGCTGGAGTTTTTAAACACTGTGTCCACTCACTGTCCACTCACTGTCCACTCTATTAGACACTCCTACCTCGTCGGTCCACCTTGTAGATGTAAACTCATCTGCTGCTGCACAGTTTGTGGTGGTCATCCTCTCGTCCTTCATCAGTGGTCACAGGACGCTGCCCACAGGACGCTGCCCACAGGACGCTGCCCACAGGACGCTGTTGGCTGGATATTTCTGGTTGGTGGACTGTTCTCAGTCCAGCAGCGACACCGAGGTGTTTAAAAACTCCAGCAGCACTGCTGTGTCTGATCCACTCACACCAGCACAACACACACTAACACACCACCAGCACGTCAGTGTTACTGCAGTGCTGATAATGATCCACCACCCAAACAGTACCTGCTCTGTGAGGGTCCATGGGGGTCCTGACCACTGAAGAACAGGGTAACAGAGTATCAGAGAAACAGATGGACTACAGTCTGTAACTGTAGAACTACAGAGACCAGCTATACAGTAAGTGGAGCTGATAAAGTGGACAGTGAGCGCAGAAACAAGGAGGTGGTCAGTTATGCCAATGTTATGCCTGACCGGTGTATGGTATTTGTTTTGGTTGCGTGCCGTTACTCCCTAGTGTTTGTTTAGTGTCTCCTAGTCGCGATCCTTGTTTAGTTTTGCTTTGTTGTGTTTCTTTGTTTCTTTGTTTTAAAGGATACTCAGCTTACTTTGTTAGCCTGTGTGTTGACCCCGCATATGGAGTCGTATAATGATTTTTGGATTAGCGTCAGTAAACCGACTGTGCGTATGCATCCTGTCTCCATGCCCATTCATTAGCCTTTTATGGGTGTCAGATTCAGGCTGGACTGCGTTACTCTCCACTTAGAAGATAACAGCCATGTGTGTGTGTGTGTGTGTGTGTGTTAAAAGCATCTCAGGTTCAACTCAGGTCAGATCTCTCACATACCAGCATACCAGATATGACTCCCAATATTTTGCCCAAATCAGAGTGAAGCATTTTCCTCAAACACAGCCTTCCACACACTTCAGGATGACCTCATATCATCTGCCATCTGTCCTTGAGAGATGGCAGATGATATGAGGTACACTCACAGCAGTACAGCAGGTTCCCTTTGAGGTACAGGACTGTGCAAAAGTCAGAGTCCGCCCTTCATTCTTTTCAGGAAATATTTGGGAGTAGATTAGAAAAAAGATAATCCACTTGCGTAAAGAAGTCAAAGGAAAACAAGTGGAGTCCAGAGTCCAGGCCTCAACACCACTGAGGCTCCGTTCACATTACCAGGTTAAAGCGGCACAAATCTGATCTTTTGCCCTAATGTGAATCAGATCTGAAGTTTTCAGGGCTGTGTGGACACAAATCTGATCTTTTGCCCTAATGTGAATCAGATCTGATGTTTTCAGGGCTGTGTTGACACAAATCTGATCTTTTGCCCTAATGTGAATCAGATCTGAAGTTTTCAGGACTATGTGGACACAAATCTGATCTTTTCTAATCCAACCTGAGCTACTTTCATATGTGGTCCTAGATCGGATACGTATCCGATTTGTATCATTCAGCGTTACCATTTCAGGCCAGTTCATCACATTAATGACAGATTTGAGTCTCTTACCTAAACGAGTGTGAACCATCGAGTCAGAGGGATCAGATTTGAGCAACGAGGCTTATTAATTATTATCTAATTGTCTAATTATTATTATCCGATTGATTGGCGAGCCGGAGCATCTCATTGGCTGTTCACACTCACAGACGTTATGGACATACATGAGGCGCCGTTTTAACCTCATGTAACTCGAGTTTAAAATCTCTTAAAAATATTACGGCAGTGTTAAAGTGCTTTATGCTGATCAGGAGAGAAATGAATAAATTTACATTAAAAATGTTTAAGCATTTATAAACTATTTATAACCTTTGCTGAAATCTTAACTCATCCAATTTGGACTCACTCAGGGGTGCCACCTAGTGTTTGAGAAACCCAGAAGACAGTACAGTGTGGAAATTCTCCTCTTTACAAGTTCTTTAGCTAAACTCCAGATGTGTCTTTGGGAGTGGACTGCCACTCAGAAACAACTAGCCAGAAACTGACCATTGATGAAGGGCTAGAGGGTGGCTAACACAAACCACACATCAACAGGTGGAGCTACAAGGTCAGGGTTTCTGATAAAGTGGCCAGGGAGAGTATAATGCAGCTGTATATGAGCCTTGCACAGTGTAAACTCCTGCTGAGAGCTTGCTCAAGTATGTGACAGATGAGAAACAGTCGCCCTCTGGTGGACACTGTGGGAACGTCTTAGATATATTAGTCCAGTGTTTTCAGCTCCATTTCTGCTCAGATGTGTGTTTCCTGCACCGCCATGAGATCGGACTGAAAACGGTTCTGCTGAAGATGCTGAAAGAGGAAAATGCCTGACAATGTTGAGAGAAGATCGAAGATGGAGATAATTAAAACGATAATAAGAATGAGGAATAATGGCGAAACACGCCTGTTTCCTTCGCTCTACTGCGCCGACCAGCACAGACTGAGCAGCAGATCAACAATGAAAATGTCAGCCACGTGTAACTTTCACAGTTTCTACAAAGAATTTTAGACACAAGATTTATAATCTCTGTTCAAGAAGAGCATCAAGACGCCCAAGAACTTCTCCACTGCAGGTCTGATAGCACCTAAAAACACAACTCGATACACAGAACAACAGAAGTAGCAAGGAAAGTCCAGTGAGCATCACTGAAAAGTCACTAAAACTCCAGCAGCACTGCTGTGTCTGATCCACTCAGACCAGCACAACACACACTAACACACCACCACCACGTCAGTGTTACTGCAGTGCTGAGAATGACCCACCACCCAAATAGTACCTGCCCTGTGAGGGTCCATGGGGGTCATAATGTTGTGCCTGATCGATGTAGAACAATATACAGTACGTTCACCTCCACATTCAACCCATCCATGCAGTGAAACGCCACATACACACTAGGGGGCAGTGAGCACACTTGCCCGGAGTGGTGGGCAGCCCTATCCAGTTGGGGGTTAGGTGTCTTGCCCAAGGCCACGTACTGTTGGCTCAGGGGATCGAACCGCCGAGCTTCCGGCCACAGGGCCAGTTCCCTGACCGCAGCTACAGTCTACATAAACGTCTAAACAGTGACGGTGTTTATGTTTTAATTTCATGTTCTCAGTCAAACCTGGACGATTAAAAAGCAGTGGGTGATATGATCATTTGAATGATTATGTATTCAGTTTGAGAAATGACCATCTGTCTGTCTGTGTCTCTGCCTGTCTGTCTCTCAGATCAGGACGACGCTGATGCCGAGGCCTTTTTCTACCTGCTGATCTTGTTCTCCACCATCAGCTCTCTGTACACACTGATCTGGGATCTGAAGATGGACTGGGGTTTGTTCGACCGGAACGCAGGAGAGCACACCTTCCTCCGCGAGGAGATCGTCTACCCACAGAAGGTACGTCAGAGTCACCGCCCCGAAGCCAACTCACTGCATAAATACCACTGCGGGCGCTGACTCGAGTCAGTACTCCAACTCTGGAGTTATTACCGTCAATCTACTGTGCAAAACATGGTCTTAAATCGAGTGAATATCTAATATTTCCCATTCTGAGTTGGTTGTGCACTTATTATAAGATTATCTGCTCATTTCCAGAATCTTCTTGCTTATTTTAGATCACTCTATTAAGTAAAATTATCCCACTGTACTGGCAGATAATTGTGCTGGTTTGCGCCAACATAGTGAGATCATTTTACTTCATAAAATGACTCAGAACAAGTAAACAATGTCTAGAAATAAGTTAAATCATCTTCCAATAAGTGCACAAGCATCTCAACAGGAGAATTATTAGGATGTTTCCCTGGATTTGAGATGATTTTACTTGACTATATACCATTTTCTGCAGTGCACTGTCATTTTTACTACAGTTACTCAGATTGACATTCAGTTCTTCTGTTTGCTTTAGATTAAGATTCCCTTATTAGTCCCACAGCAGGGAAATTTCACCTCCACATTTAACCCATCCATGCAGTGAAACACCACACACACACTAGGGGGCGCCGAGCACACTTGCCCGGAGCGGTGGGCAGCCCTGTCCACAGCACCCGGGGAGCAGTTGGGGGTTAGGCGTCTTGCTCAAGGACACCTCAGTCACCTAGTGTCGGCGCTGGGACATGGTTCAGATGTCTTTCCGGTGGTGGTGATAGGAACCAGGATGTTATTTTTTGCAGTGTAGTCATTTGTAGCCCCCTGAAATTGATATTGGCCACATATTCAAATCATTCAGGCCCGAATATTCACAGCTTAATAATACTCACTGTTTACTGCAGGCGTATTACTACTGCGCCATTGTGGAGGACGTGATCCTGCGCTTCGCCTGGACGCTGCAGATCGCACTGACCACCATGACCAACATCCCCTCCATCCCTGACATACTGGCCACCGTCCTCGCTCCACTGGAGGTCTTCAGGTGCACAATAACACAAGCAGAGTTTCTTCATAGTACTGTGTTTCCAGGCCAAGACCCATTTGAGGGCCTTCATTTTTAAGTGGGTGTCGTTTTGTTGTTGCTGTTGTCGTCATTTAATCATCACATAATCAGTAATTGAGTTATGAAAAAAGGAAAAATTTGTCTTGTGCAAAAGTTTTAACTTAAAAATTTGAACACACTGTAACATAAACCATGAAGTGTGCACAGTCCACGTCTTACTGGCAGGTAAACAGTAGCTGTGTGTTCAAATCTGCACTAGTGGGTCTCTGTAGACTTAGAAAACTCTTACACTTAGAAAATCAGCAACACTGGGAATATATGGCTTTTTTAGCGGTGGTCATTTTGTGTGTGGGTCAAATGGCCTTCCTCTTAAAGCAGGCGTGTCTTGGCCACATCAAGCCATGAAACCCACCAGACTCAGAAGTCAAGTCAAGCCAGCTTTATTGTCAGTACTCCAGTATGTACAGGACATACAGTGACTGAAACTGCGTTACTCTCAGACCCCTGCGGCGTAACTATAACCGCGTTGGCCGTGTCATCAGGAGGTCGCGAGTTCGATCCGTAGCCGGGAGTCCAAGAGAGCACAATTGGCCTCGCTCTCTCTGGGTGGGTAGGGTGGCCCCCCTTCTTCCCCATCACTCAACATGATGCTAGTCAGCAGCGTGTGATTGGGGGAGTCCTTACTAGCATTGGAGACTAAATTGGGGAGAAAATTGGGTAAAAATATAAATATATAGACGATAAACAGGAAGAGTGTGAATTTAAATGGACACTGAAAAACACTAAACTCTAATGATAAAAAGAAAATAGGAAAAGAAAAATATAATCAAAATGAATATAAAATCATGTAAACAGAAGTGACTGTTTTCATGGCCTTCTCAAGGCCCACTCGTCCGTGTGGAAGGCACTCTCAACTGATTTGGGTTTGAATCCATCCTTGCACGTCATCAACACCCGTACATGCTGACTGTCTTCCTTGGGGTGGACGGGATCTTCCAGCAGGGCAACGCGACACGTCGCAGCGGGTTGCGATCTGCTAACTCACCACTAGATGGCACTAAATCTTAAACCCTGCCCCTTCAGGGAAAGCTGGAGCTCAGTTTCATTTGTGTTCAGTTGTATTCTACCTTCATCCAATATCTACCATCGCAGCATTCACAGTAATACTGAAATCTGACTGAGACACCCGTAAAACTGGAAACAAACAGGAATGAAATAAAAAATGATCATTTTAACGCTACAGTGGCCGACCTGGCCTGGCTGGGTCTGTTTACAGTGCATTGCTGATGGAGGAGTGTGAGTACTGTGTGGTAGAGATGTGTGGACGTTCCTGCACCTTCATCCTCTGCGTGTCTCCTTTAGGCGATTCGTGTGGAACTTCTTCCGCCTGGAGAACGAGCACCTGAATAACTGTGGTGAGTTCCGGGCGGTGAGGGATATCTCCGTAGCGCCGCTGAACGCAGACGACCAGACGCTGCTGGAGCAGATGATGGACCAGGAGGACGGAGTCAGACACCGCCAGGGCAAGAAGAGCTGGAAGAGGAGCTACAGCCTGTCGCTGCGGCGGCCGCTGCTGTCCTCACAGTACGAGCTCTCGCACTCTCGCACTCTCGCGCTCACACACTCGCACAGCTTTGGTAACGGGGCAGTTAAAAAGATTTTACACACATTTAGTCTAAAAGTGGACGTAGGTGTGGGCAGAACCACACTTTGATGTGAAAGTGCACAGTTTGGTGTGAATACCTGAACAGGGCTGACAGACAGACGGTCGTATGCAAATGTTTGTGCACCCTTGGTCAGTATCCATGACATCCTGTACAGCAGGGCATTCAAACTCAACCACTGAAAGGGCAACATCATAACATCTCAACAAATCTGTGGGTCAGTGAACACTTACACTTTCATTTGCTTGACCAGAATTGGCCACTTGTGATATAGATATATGTAGGCATAACATTATGTCCTCGTTTCTACTCTCACTGTCCACTTTATCAGCTCCACTTACTGTATAGCTGCACTCTGTAGTTCTACAGTTACAGAGTGTAGTCCATCTGTTTCTCTGATACTCTGTTACCCTGTTCTTCAGTGGTCAGGACCCCCATGGACCCTCACAGAGCAGGTACTATTTGGGTGGTGGGTCATTCTCAGCACTGCAGTAACACTGACGTGGTGGTGGTTGTGTGTTAGTGTGTGTTGTGCTGGTACGAGTGGATCAGACACAGCAGTGCTGCTGGAGTTTTTAAACACTGTGTCCACTCACTGTCCACTCTATTAGACACTCCTACCTTGTCGGTCCACCTTGTAGATGTAAAGTCAGAGACGACAGCTCATCTGCTGCTGCACAGTTTGTGTTGGTCATCCTCTAGTCCTTCATCAGTGGTCACAGGTCGCTGCCCACAGGACGCTGCCCACAGGACGCTGCTGGCAGGATATTTTGTGTCTGATCCACTCAGACCAGCACAACACACACTAACACGCCACCACCACGTCAGTGTTACTGCAGCGCTGAGAATGACCCACCACCCAAACAGTACCTGCTCTGTGAGGGTCCATGGGGGTCCTGACCCCTGAAGAACAGGGTAACAGAGTATCAGAGAGACAGATGGACTACAGTCTGTATAATCTCCCGAGTCAGAGTGGACTGTGCCCTGGGCCTCCTGTTTGATACATTGGGCTCTACAGAGAACAAACCTCTGCACATTTTAATGCGCAGTGACTTAATTTGTTTGCTGAATTTACTGTAATGTAAAAATAATCTATATAACAGGGTGTTTCATGTTTTTTTCCACAGTATGTTCAGAGAATTCATGCTAATTTGTTCAGTGCGTTCTCCAAAGAAGATTAACTCCTCTCTTAGAAAATCAGCAAGACATGCGGTTTGGCCAGGGGTGACGTTCTGACTGGGGGTAACGAGATGTTCAGTCTTTCTACCCAGACAGTAAGAGGATAGCGGCCACACTGACCTGGAGACAGACAGCTAAGCTGGCGGCCCACAGCCTTTTTTTTCTGAAAATGCCCCTTTTCGTTACTCGCAGTCAAATCTACTCGTTTTTCCTTTATTTCTTCTTATCGTCATCCTTCATAAATGATTGTAGTGAGTTATTCAACAGCAGTATCATAAATAAAGCTGGTTCTACAGCTGGAACCAGTTTAGCAGAGTTATCTGATATCAGGTCTGGTTCAGTATTTTTGGGTAGTGGTTTGTATATTTGTCTTAGTTTATTTTGTGCAAATTCTGTTTGAGGAGAGGCCTTGTGTGCAGGACAGTAATCTGGGTGGTCCGAGGGTGGGCTGGCGAGCCGATGAGCTTATTAAGACAGCAGACTGACACGTGCTCACTATGTGGGCAGTTCTGACCTGATGTGGTAACAAAAGCAGCATGAAATCTTGGCCTTTATGTAGCAGGGCTGATTTTACTTCTCTTCACTGTGTGTGGATGTTCTGCCCTCCGCTAACGATACGGACGCTAATCTGATGGACGGCTGTACCTTGTGTGTGTTTGTGTCGCAGGTCTAAGAAGGACACCAAGGTGCTGATCGAGGACACAGACGACGAAGCCTTCAGTTAAAGGAGTAGATCCACCAGACACGCTAACGTGGCTAACGGTGAATGGGAGGAGTGGGAGCCAGTTAGCATGATGACGTTAGCATCGTGCCGATTGTTGGCCACTCGGTTTCATTCACTGTTAGCAGATGGTCCACCTCCCACCCACATCATCACGGAGCTGCCTCAGCATCACACACACACACACACACACACACACACACACACACACACACACACACACACACAACCACACACACACAACCATACACACACACACAACCACACACACACACACACACACACACACACACACAACCATACACACACACACAACCACACACACACACACACATACACACACACACACACACACACACACACACACACACACAACCACACACACACAACCATACACACACACACACACACACACACACACAACCATACACACACACACAACCACACACACACACACACACACACACACACACACAACCATACACACACACACACACAACCATACACACACACACACACCCCCAACCATACACACACACACACACACACACACACAACCATACACACACACACACACACACACACACACACACACACACACCCCCAATCATACACACACACACACAACCATACACACACACACAGACACACACGCACACACACCCAACCATATATACACACACACACACACACACACAGACACACACACAACCATACACACAGACACACACACACACACCCAACGACACACCTACCCAACCATACACACATCCAACCATACATACACACACACACACACACACAGACACACACACACACAACCATACATACACACACCCAACCATATACACACACCCACACCCAATCATACACACACACACACACACCCAACCATACATATACACACACACACAGACACACACACACACACCCAACCATACATACACACACACACACACACACACACACACCCAACCATATACACATATACGCACACACACACCAAACCATACACACACACACCCAACCATACACACACACACACATACCCAACCATACACATTCACGCAAACACACACACACAATGTATTTTTTAGATTTTTTAATTTAACTTTTTAGAGTTTTTTTCTCAATGGTGAGATTTGGTTTGTATATTGATTTTTTAAAGGATTTATTAACACATACGAATAACAACATGACTGTTTACAAACACATAATAACCAAAATCTACAGGGAAAAAGCATCATTACATCAGAAAATCAAAGACTAACCTTCGTATAATAAAACGCTCAGCATGGTCTTCGGCAGTGGCCTATTTACCACAACTAGCAAACAGCAGCTCACAGCGCGTTATGCTTGTTCTTCTCTTTTGTTTCTTTTTTCTATTCATGCTCTTTTGTAATTTTTTCTGACTGAGTTCTGATGTTCCTCCGAGCACTTGCAGGAAAAGTGCATCGGTTTAAAGAGAAAATCAACAGCCCCAGACATGTGGGACGGAATCTGACTCACGCGAAGCTCCACGCTGTAATAACTTCATAGCTGTCTTATTTATCTGTGTGTGATTGTTTGGTTTTGTTTTGTTTTATTTCCACGAGCAGCTGAGGTTAAACTTTTTCTTTCTTTTCAAATCTGACTCATTTGTCCTCGCTTGGTGGTCACACCTCCCTGACCTACACTGCAGGCCACAAGTCTGGAAGCAAGCAGTGAATTTTATTTCATTTTTAAAAATATTTTACTAAGCTAACGATCACATTTGTTGTCCTTCAGTTTAGCCAAAGCAGTTTGTCCCAGAATTTTCCGCTGGTGTTGCCGCGCTGTGCTCTGAAAGGAGTCGTGCCGCCCGCGTGGCGGATTTTCAGGAGCAAAATTACATTGATCTCAATGGAATTTGCCGAGATCAACGTCACAGACGTCCAGGGCCAAAAAATCCCATGTGCAAAAAAACTGCTTGAGCTTAAGCGCTCTAGAAATTTAAACTGAAAATTGTTGTTTCATGTTCATTTTACAAAATTAGTGCTTCCAAATGGTCTGTCGTGTGTTTAGGATGATCTGCTGCTGAATCTTTAGTTGTCATTAATTTAAAACACAGTGTTTGTTGCAATATTCAGCCATATTTCCACCCAGAGAGGACGAGTGGACCGCGCAGCTCATTTCTGTGTCTATATGTGTGTGTATACATTTTTCTTTCTTTCTTTCTTTCTTTTTTTTACGTGATGTTTTGGCCACCAGTAAGACATACTCTGTCTTTGAGTGGCACCACAACTGGACATGACGGGATTCCTCCACAGAAGACAGCTGAAGTGACCGATCTCATCAGCAGCACATCGGGCCAGTTTTCTGACGGTGTTTGGCGCTGCCGTAGGCCAGGTTTAGCTCTCTGCTTAATGTTTGATACCACAGTTTTTTACCATTTTTAAGACAGAAAGCACAACAAACATCCTGCTCAAACCCTGCGCTAAGCTGTCCGGTTAAATCCCATTTCTCCAAATGCAGTTCATCAGCCAAGACGTTCCCTGCTGAAAAAATCCGCTCAGTATGAATTCCTTGCTGGTTTATGTTGGCCTAGTACTGGTGTTAGCTAGTCACCAGGAATGGCCATGCTGGTTGACCAGAGTACCAGCATTTGAAACAGCATATCGCCGCTGTTGGAACAAAACCTTGTATCTCCAAACTGGTAACTTTGCAGGAGAAGGAAAAAACCTACTTTGCTGGAATGGAAGTCAATGGAACCAGAAATCTTTCCCAGTCATTTTCAGCCGTTTCCTTTGGTCCATTCATCATGAAATTTACACACAACGTAAAGGACAACAGGTATTTTCAAATTACATCAAAAACTGGAAAACGGAGATACACACATATATATATATATATAAGTTCTCATATATGAGAAAATGCTTCTAGCACAAAAATCATGCCATGTAGAACCTTGTTTGGTGCTGTATAAGAAGATAACTTCTGGAAGCTTATAGCCACCAGCTTGCACCGTGCACACTCACCTCAAAGCACATGGAGTTGAACATCACAGAAACCATTAAAAGTTCCTACTGGTTCCAGTGCCCAGTAGTCAGTAATGGCGATTTGTGTTCTCCTGATGGGCTGGTATCATGGTCTAAAGGACTATAATGGTTTAACGGGTGTTCTGGGACTGATTCCAGATGCATTTGATGGTTTGCTAATAAAGCATCTGCCATTTTATCACGGGGAAGGGTGTTCTTAGGCACCACGCAAAGTGGTGTGATAAAATCTTCGCTGTGATAAAATCTTAGTAATGCACGGCCTCAAGTGGCTTATTGTCTTTATAAAATGCGGCCAACATAAAATGTGATCAAATACACAATTGCTGAGCAGATAATTTGAGTTACTATTAATAATAGTTGACATAAACAAGTATTCCGCCAAGAAATGTAGTTCCTTAAGAGTATGGTATGGCTCAAACGGCTCCCTGCTCCCTACATAGTGCACTACGTTGGAGTTTAAATACTGGATCCTGCAGCCCAACAGAGCAAAACACAGCAAAGAACCAGTCGTTTGGGATTCAGACACATACACACTCAATATATGAGGCACTGTTTGAATGTAGAGGCTAGAACTTCTACACTTTCATAGCTAGAACACTGTTTAGGGAGTCCAGAGCCGTTTGGGACTCATCCTGGGTTTGACGCGACTTCTGACTGAGACACAGACGTTTGAAGGGTGTAAGACACTGAAGTGACGTTGTTGGTCTTTTATACTGCAGTTTCACAGTAAATCACAGCGTCAGGCTTTAATTCAGGCCTGTGATGTTAATGATGGAGCTGTTTAGCCTGTTGGCCGGCTGACCAGCCTGCTTCTCGTTAAGAACATAAGTTGTCAGCCGCTCAGTTTAAACGAAAAAGGCGGCTCAGTCAGATTTTAGGCCTGAAACTGTCCGTTTTATAATGGAATCTAAAGCTGTTCAGGAAGCTAGTGGGCTCTAATGGTAACATTAAGCCAGATCCTGTTAGAATGCAAAACCAACAGGTTCTAATCCTGAGAGTTCTATTAGTCCTTTTTCAGCAGGGTGGTAGTCTTGGTTATGTGTTCTCTAACGCCGTGTGACGCTCTGGACAAAAACGATGCTACGTTAGCCGTGAAGCTCCAGTGTGTGAAGCTAAACACCAAACGTCTTGGCTGATGAGCCGAGTTTGCGATCAGTGGGGAAAACGGTGTAAATGTGGTTATTTTGCTGAACTACTGAGGAAAACATGACATTCTGTAGGGCAGGTAGTGATGACCTTGTGAAAGCTAGCTTCAGTTAGCATCAGTGTTTCAGTCGGGCTTGACGGCAGACCCACACACACACACACACACACACACACACACACACACACACACAGTCTCTCTCGGCACTTTGGGAGGGTTAGCTGCTGCGTTCCTCCGCTCGCGTTGTTCAGGTGTTGTTTTAGCTCTGCAGCAGAAGCTCCGGTCACTGAGGACTGTTAGTGCAGCCATATTTAACAGATTCTACTGTTATCATAACAATATGTTTATTATCTGAAGTGTAAAATACACTTTTTACACGGTAAACAATCCATATCTTGGCACATTGTGGAAAAAAAAAAAAGTGGTGTTTTATCTTGAAAAAATAAAAAGCTGTACCTTCTAATTTTGAGCTAATTGAACATGAAATAATAAATTGGCAGACTCTGATTCTCATTCAGCTCACTTACAGTGACCAGGCATAACATTACGCACTGACTGTCCACTTTATCAGCGCCCTGTTCTTGGTGTGGTGGTGGTGTGTTAGTGTGTGTGGTGCTGGTGTGAGTGGATCAGACACAGCAGTGCTGCTGGAGTTTTTAAACACTGTGTCCACTCACTGTCCACTCTATTAGACACTCCTACCTTGTCGGTCCACCTTGTAGATGTAAAGTCAGAGACGACAGCTCATCTGCTGCTGCACAGTTTGTGTTGGTCATCCTCTAGTCCTTCATCAGTGGTCACAGGACGCTGCCCACAGGACGCTGCTGGCTGGATATCTTTGGTTGGTGGACCACAGCAGCACTGCTGTCTGATCCACTCACACCAGCGCAACACACACTAACACACCACCACCATGTCAGTGTTACTGCAGTGCTGAGAATGATCCACCACCCAAATAGTACCTGCTCTGTGAGGGTCCATGGGGGTCCTGACCACTGAAGAACAGGGTAACAGAGTATCAGAGAAACAGATGGACTACAGTCTGTAACTGTAGAACTACAGAGACCAGCTATACAGTAAGTGGAGCTGATAAAGTGGTACAAATTGTACAAATAAAAGTTCAAGTAGCTCAAAACTCAATTTAAGGCAGGCTGGCAATTTTTTAAGTAAAAACACCAGTTTAACCAAAAAACATCATCTTAGCTCTAATCCAAATATCTGTTTCTCATTATGAGGTGATTATAAGAACGCTATAAGATGATTTATTGGTGTCTTTAACTTGTTTTAAGTCATGTTGTCTAATGAAAGTGTTGCACCACTGTACTTGGATCCTGCTGTACTCTTTAATAAAGATGGTTCTTCAAGGGTTCTTTAGAAAAGGCAGTGGTTCTGTGTAGAACTTTGAATGCTCAAAGACCCATTTGCCTGCTTAAATGATTCCTCGGATTGATGGAGAATGGGTTGTATATGATTTTGTAGAAAATGGTTCTGTACGGCACAAAAAACGGTTCTTCTGTTGTTGCAAGCTTGACATCATGACAGTACAAGAACCCTGCTTGGTGCTGTATAGAACCACATTCTCCATCTATCTGAGGAACAGTTTCACCATGCAAAGGGCTCTTTGAGTGTTCATGGCTGTATATAGACTCATTGTCTTTACTATAGAACCCTTCGTGAACCATACATAACACTGACATAACTGTGCTATAAACATGTCATGGCAGAGGTCGTATGTAATTGTTATGGCATGGTTATGGCATGGTTATGTCAGTGTTGTGTAGCAGCAGCAAGACAAGTGTACAAGATAGAATTGTTTGAAACAACCAAATAATGTCTAGAATAAGTTTAATAAGTCTCCTAATGAAAAACACCAGATATTTACACTCGTTCTGAGATGATTTCACTCGGCCAAGATACCTGTGTGTCCTCCTTTCTCATGTTCTTGTCTTTCTTTGCGCTCGTTGCTGTCTGGTTCTCTCTGTCCTGCTGGCGGCGGGCTTTTGCGAGCAATCTATGGGCTGTTAGTGAAGTGTGTGATGCTCTTTAGTTCAGAGAGCCGCGCTGCTCAGAGGAGTTCTTCGCTCTCTCTGTCTCTCTATTCACGCTCTCGTGCACTTCGTTATTCTCTACTTCCATAAACTGGGAAAGGTGACATCTCGGCAAGTGAAGCGATCGCACAAGCAGCACTGTGGGAAAGATCACTCCTCATTTATTAAAGGTCTGGACTAAATGGCAAAAGTAGTTTGTTTTTAAGGAGATATTTGTGAGGAGACACTTTACTTTGGAGTATATCAAGGAATATATATATATATATGTGTGTATGTATATTGGATTGTGATTGGTTCCAATGCTCCTCACTGTTGTAAAAATATGGAGCATTGAAATTAAATGAGTCCTTTTAAATAACCCTATATATATATATATATATATATATATATATATATAGAGGAAGAAAACCTTGTATCTTCAAACGTCAACTTTACAGGAGAAGGGAAAAACATACTCTAATTTTAATGGAAGTCAATGGAACCAGAATTTTTTCCAGGTCATTTTGGGTCGTTTCTTTTGGTTCATTTATCATGAAATTTACACACAATGTAAAGAGAAACAGGCATTTTCAAATTATGTCAAAGTGAAAAATCTCCATTTTTTTTTTGGTTTTTCAGGTTCTGACATAATGTTATATTAAGATGGTTATAATTAGATTGTTTAGCCTATTTCTAGACATTTTTACTTGTTTATTTTTATTTATTAGTTATTTAGCTAGAATTATCTGTTCAAATGCTAAATATATATATATCTATTGGATTGTGATTGGTTTCTAGGCTCCTCACTATATATATATATATATATATATATATATATATATATATATATATATATATATATATAAAATGCTCCTTATTAAAAAATGGCTAAAAATAAGTTGAATAATCTTACATGACAGTTACTCATATTTTTATTTTACCCATCTCTCATAATAAAAATATTAGTTATATTACATACATTCAAAATATTTTCACTTGCCAAGATATCATTTTTCACAACCTACAATAAATACTTGTGTTTATCAGTGTCAGGTTTTTTGAAGCATTTGATATTAACATTTGGGTGGAGCCGATAATATTCTCCTAAAAACCGTCAAATAAATATTCCAGAGTATGTGAAAATGTCCTTACAGAAGAATAGGACAGAACGTTTCCGGGCGTGTATCGGTGTAAGGCAGAGAATTAGGGGCTGTCCTCGTTCTGCCTCGCTCTGTGTGGGACTCTTACAGTATAAACTATCCTGACCTCCGAAGTGAACCTCCTGCTGTAACCATGCTGGAAAACTCGAAAAAGTGAGTCAGCCTGGCTGCCTCGAAACTGGGATTGTATTGAGCTTCAGTTAACGGAATGTAAGGAACACCGTTTTCCTACTGTTAGACGTTCGGTTAACTGGGCAGCGTCTTTAAAGGTTACTGACGCTTTCTTTTCATCACTTGAAACAGCAGTTTTTGTCTTTCAGTGCACCAAAGAGAAGCGTTTGGACCTTTTTAAAGCACTTAGGAGCTCAACTGCCTCTAAAATGCACACATAAAAAACACGCTTCCAATTGAAAAAATACATAATAAAAGTCCCCAGATTATATTAGATGCATTAAGAGACGACATCGGTTGTGCACTGGGGGAAACAGTTTTATGGATAGACGGTTATTGAAGTTATGGATCAATATTGTACACACAGACGCCCCCCAACCTCCTCCCAGATCGGAATTGACCGTTGACCTTCGCCCTCTGGGCCTTGAGCACAAACCCACTCTGTTAGAGTTGCTTTGCCGGTCGTCTTTGCCTGCATGCTACTTCGATGTTTCACTGTAAATACTTTAATTTATTTCCATGGCGTGTAGGAATGACGGTTAATGTATTGTACTAATTCTCATTTATGTAAATGTTTGGAGTTCTTTTGCTTGAATTAAGCAGTATTAGGGTTAACGAGGGGCATTTTGTTTTGTTCTGAATGTTCACAATCCTGCACTCTGTCTTATGTGTCACTGTCGTTAAGCTGTGTTATCAGAATAAGACGATGCTGTCGTGACTGTGGAACGTGATCGATCTTCTATTGGTGTTTCTGATCACCTGTGGCTTTTTCATCTCCACTGGCCAGGCCCATACGAACATCTGATACACGAGCGCATACAGTGTGTCCATAAATCTGAGATATTTATATCACTAAGATGTTGTTATAAGAATATTAGAAGATTATTCAACCCATCTTGGGATATTCTTCTCATTTTAAGTCATGTTGTCCAGTGAAATGATGCTGATTTCATGTCAAATCATCTGTGAAATAAGTAAAAGTGTCTAAAGTAAGTTAAATAATCTTATAAAACTCCCACTGTAATCTCATCACTGCAAAAATTGGTCTCGCGTCAAGTAAAATGATCTTAAATCTAGTCAAGAAATCCAATATTCCTCCTGTTGAGATAGTTTGGAGCTTGATTTAAGTTTGTTTAACTTATTTCTAGGCATTTTTTACTTGTTTTAAGTAATTTTGTTAAGTAAAATTGTACTATATTGGCAGATAATTGTGCTTGAAACCAGCTAAATTATATGCCAGTACCGTGAGATAATTTTACATACTAAAATGACCTGAAACAAGTAAAAAACAATTTGCCCAACCATGTCAAAATGGGAAATATTACATATATTTACTAGATATTACATGTTACACTAGAGTTAAGGTTATTTCACTTACTAATATGTCATTTTTGGCAGTTTATTTACATTAGATAATGGCACAAATGTACATATATACACAAGTTAAATATCTGAGACCTACATGTTATATTATTATTATATATATTTCTCATTATGAAAGACTCAAAGATTTTAGTACTTTTTTACTAGTGTCATTTTTTCCAGCCAGCCTAAT
This sequence comes from Pygocentrus nattereri, assembly GCF_015220715.1. NCBI lineage: Eukaryota > Metazoa > Chordata > Actinopteri > Characiformes > Serrasalmidae > Pygocentrus > Pygocentrus nattereri. The sequence goes on along the minus strand of NC_051238.1, from coordinate 2,323,253 downwards.
TATCCCAGTGGCAGCTTGTTTTAAGACATACTGCTGCTAATATGATCATTTAATTGGATAAAATGACTTATAATAAGTAAACATGTCTATAAACAGGTTGAGTAATGTTCTTACTTCAGTCTCATACTGAGAAATATTAGCCATATGGACTAGATTTAAGATGTTTTCACTTGACAGGAGTTCATTTTTTGCTAGTGATTTTTTTATGAAATGTAGAAAGTCTACAGTATAGATAGAGTATGAATATAAATGCACACTATTCTGCCCCCAGGTGACAGTAATATTGTGCATATATGTAAATATGCCAGTAGATTTTTTTTGTAATTATTTAGTGGCTGCTTAAAATACAGCTACTACACAAGCCGAATAGAAAAAAGAAGCATTTTTTATTTTTTATTTGAAGAAAAAACAAAATCCTAACACAAAATTTTAAAAAATATACCTACATATTCTCATTTTAAGCGAAATGATCCTGATTTCAGGCCAAATCATTATAAATTAAGTAAAAGTGGCTTAAGTAAGTTGAATAATCTTATAAAACTCTCACTGTAATCTCTTCACTGCAAACAATGGTCTCTTGTCAAGTAAAATGATCTTAAATCTAGTCAAGAAATCTAATATTTCTCCTGTTGAGATTGTTTTGAGCTTGATTTAAGTTTATTGAACTTGGTTCTAGACAATTATCGCTTGTTTTAAGTAATTTTATTAAGTAAAAATGTACTATATTGTCAGATTGCACTTATATGACACATATGAAGCCCCTATATGTATTCGTGTATCATTTTTTCATATGGGCGACCAACAGCAGATGAGAAATAGAGTTGGTGAATACTGAGCCAACATCCATCCAGTTCCATGCTGAGTTCAGTGATGAAGTGAACCTTCCCAGCGGAGGGTTATTTTGTACATTAATTTTTTTTAAAATACCTACAAATACCCAAGTAATACATAAGCCCTGACATCATGGTTGTTTTTCTATCATCACTATTATTATTATTATTATTATTACTATTATTAATGGGGGGGAATCAAAGCTATGTGTCGGTTTATCTGCTTGCTAAACCCATGATGTTCCAGTGCTTGATATCTCTGCATCTTTTTCTATCTTCTATCTTCTCGATGTTGTACCTTTTCTTAAATTACCAACTGTGACGATGTTTGTAGTTGATAGATGGACGTACTTTTAAGTAAAACAAAAACTGAAATAGAAAATAGATGAAAACTTTAGTGGCTCTGTGTTTGAAAAGACATAAAAAGAGAAAATGTCTTACGGTTCCCTTTTCGCGGAGTAGTTTGTAAATGTTGAGTGTACTTATGCTCTTCTATGATGGTCGTACTGATGGTATCATTTGTATTTCTGTACACACTTTGGTGATCCTGTCATTACTTGGTTTTATAAACCACGCTTATTTTTAAAACCTTCACTTTGAGTCGCCTTTTTTATTCAGAGCATTACAACGATAATTCTGCATAACAAAACACTGAAGATGTAAACAGAGTCGTGCAGAGCGGTTTGGTGTGAAACACTCCGTTCACTGTGGTGGTGATAGGAACCAGACGTCCCTCTAAAAGCTCCTACAGAAAGTTCCTACAGGAGATGGTTCTGAATTCACTGCCTGATGACTGAGACGCTGTTTTATGAGAGTTTAGAGAACTTCAGCTCCATTCATGGTGGAGGGAGACATGCAGGGCGCTGTGCGGCAAAATAGTCCCCAAAGAAAACTCATTATTCCAGATTTTCCACTGTTTTCCATCATCAACATTCCATATAAACTCAGAAGACTCGTGTAGGTTCTCTGGTGGTTCTGGATGGTAAATAAAGTGTCTATATATATATATATATATATATATATATATATATATAGTCATGGCGATGCCTGGTTCCTATCAGCACCACTGTAAAGACGTCTGAACCATAGAGTAGAACGATGCTGAGATTTTCAGTCTAACTGTCATACATACACACATAAATCTGTCCAATAGTGTCCAGACAGTTCCTCTAATGAGTGAATTCAGCTGCTTTAATTTGCACCCACTGCATATAATCTTCATAGAAAAGCACTGACCAATATATTGAGACCCTCTGGAGAAGCCAGACATGAGCCTAAAATCACCATGTCCAATGCCAAGTGTGGGCTAGAGGGGTATAAAGCCCCCCAGCATTGGGCCGTGGAGCAGTGGAACTGTGTTCTCTGGAGTGATGGAGCTCCATCCAGTACCTTTGAGATGAGTTGGAGTGACCCAGAACCTGACCTCATCAGTACCTGACCTCACTAATGCTCAATCAGATCCTCACAGCAATGTTCCAACATCAGTAGCTGACCTCACTGATGCTCCATCAAACCCTCACAGCAATGTTCCAACATCAGTACCTGACCTCACTGATGCTCCATCAAACCCTCACAGCAATGTTCCAACATCAGTACCTGACCCCACTAATGCTCCATCAAATCCTCACAGCAATGTTCCAACATCAGTACCTGACCTCACTAATACTCCATCAAATCCTCACAGCAGTGTTCCAACATCAGTACCTGACCTCAATGATGCTCCATCAAATCCTCACAGAAATGCTCCAACATCAGTACCTGACCTCACTAATGCTCCATCAAATCCTCACAGCAATGTTCCAACATCAGTACCTGACCACACTCATGCTCCATCAAATCCTCACAGCAATGTTCCAACATCAGTACCTGACCCCACTGATGCTCCATCAAATCCTCACAGCAATGTTCCAACATCAGTACCTGACCTCACTGATGCTCCATCAAATCCTCACAGCAATGTTCCAACATCAGTACCTGACCTCACTGATGCTCCATCAAATCCTCACAGCAATGTTCCAACATCAGTACCTGACCTCACTGATGCTCCATGAAATCCTCACAGCAATGTTCCAACATCAGTACCTGACCTCCCTGATGCTCAATCAAATCCTCACAGCAATGTTCCAACATCAGTACCTGACCTCACTGATGCTCCATCAAACCCTCACAGCAATGTTCCAACATCAGTACCTGACTTCACTGATGCTCCATCAAATCCTCACAGCAATGTTCCAACAACAGTACCTGACCTCACTGATGCTCCATCAAATCCTCACAGCAATGTTCCAACATCAGTACCTGACCACACTGATGCTCCGTCAAATCCTCACAGCAATGTTCCAACATCAGTACCTGACCTCAGTGATGCTCCATCAAATCCTCACAGCAATGTTCCAACATCAGTACCTGACCTCACTGATGCTCCATCAAATCCTCACAGCAATGTTCCAACATCAGTACCTGACCTCACTGATGCTCCATCAAACCCTCACAGCAATGTTCCAACATCAGTACCTGACCTCACTGATGCTCCATCAAATCCTCACAGCAATGTTCCAACATCAGTACCTGACCCCACTAATGCTCCATCAAATCCTCACAGCAATGTTCCAACATCAGTACCTGACCTCACTAATACTCCATCAAATCCTCACAGCAGTGTTCCAACATCAGTACCTGACCTCAATGATGCTCCATCAAATCCTCACAGAAATGCTCCAACATCAGTACCTGACCTCACTAATGCTCCATCAAATCCTCACAGCAATGTTCCAACATCAGTACCTGACCACACTCATGCTCCATCAAATCCTCACAGCAATGTTCCAACATCAGTACCTGACCACACTCATGCTCCATCAAATCCTCACAGCAATGTTCCAACATCAGTACCTGACCCCACTGATGCTCCATCAAATCCTCACAGCAATGTTCCAACATCAGTACCTGACCTCACTGATGCTCCATCAAATCCTCACAGCAATGTTCCAACATCAGTACCTGACCTCACTGATGCTCCATCAAATCCTCACAGCAATGTTCCAACATCAGTACCTGACCTCACTGATGCTCCATGAAATCCTCACAGCAATGTTCCAACATCAGTACCTGACCTCCCTGATGCTCCATGAAATCCTCACAGCAATGTTCCAACATCAGTACCTGACCTCACTGATGCTCAATCAAATCCTCACAGCAATGTTCCAACATCAGTACCTGACCTCACTGATGCTCCATCAAACCCTCACAGCAATGTTCCAACATCAGTACCTGACTTCACTGATGCTCCATCAAATCCTCACAGCAATGTTCCAACAACAGTACCTGACCTCACTGATGCTCCATCAAATCCTCACAGCAATGTTCCAACATCAGTACCTGACCACACTGATGCTCCGTCAAATCCTCACAGCAATGTTCCAACATCAGTACCTGACCTCACTGATGCTCCATCAAATCCTCACAGCAATGTTCCAACATCAGTACCTGACCTCACTGATGCTCCATCAAATCCTCACAGCAATGTTCCAACATCAGTACCTGACCTCACTGATGCTCCATCAAATCCTCACAGCAATGTTCCAACATCAGTACCTGACCTCACTGATGCTCCATCAAATCCTCACAGCAATGTTCCAACATCAGTACCTGACCTCACTGATGCTCCATCAAACCCTCACAGCAATGTTCCAACATCAGTACCTGACCACACTGATGCTCCATCAAATCCTCACAGCAATGTTCCAACATCAGTACCTGACCACACTGATGCTCCATGAAATCCTCACAGCAATGTTCCAACATCAGTACCTGACCTCACTGATGCTCCATCAAATCCTCACAGCAATGTTCCAACATTAGTACCTGACCTCACTGATGCTCAATCAAATCCTCACAGCAATGTTCCAACATTAGTACCTGACCTCACTGATGCTCCATCAAATCCTCACAGCAATGTTCCAACATCAGTACCTGACCACACTAATGTTCCATCAAATCCTCACAGCAATGTTCCAACATCAGTACCTGACCTCACTGATGCTCCATGAAATCCTCACAGCAATGTTCCAACATCAGTACCTGACCTCACTGATGCTCCATCAAATCCTCACAGCAATGTTCCAACATCAGTACCTGACCTCACTGATGCTCCATCAAATCCTCACAGCAATGTTCCAACATCAGTACCTGACCTCACTGATGCTCCATCAAATCCTCACAGCAATGTTCCAACATCAGTACCTGACCTCACTGATGCTCCATCAAACCCTCACAGCAATGTTCCAACATTAGTACCTGACCTCACTGATGCTCCATCAAATCCTCACAGCAATGTTCCAACATCAGTACCTGACCACACTGATGCTCCATGAAATCCTCACAGCAATGTTCCAACATCAGTACCTGACCTCACTGATGCTCCATCAAATCCTCACAGCAATGTTCCAACATTAGTACCTGACCTCACTGATGCTCAATCAAATCCTCACAGCAATGTTCCAACATTAGTACCTGACCTCACTGATGCTCCATCAAATCCTCACAGCAATGTTCCAACATCAGTACCTGACCACACTAATGTTCCATCAAATCCTCACAGCAATGTTCCAACATCAGTACCTGACCTCACTGATGCTCCATGAAATCCTCACAGCAATGTTCCAACATCAGTACCTGACCTCCCTGATGCTCAATGAAATCCTCACAGCAATGTTCCAACATCAGTACCTGACCTCACTGATGCGCCATCAAATCCTCACAGCAATGTTCCAACATTAGTACCTGACCTCACTGATGCTCCATCAAATCCTCACAGCAATGTTCCAACATCAGTACCTGACCTCACTGATGCTCCATCAAATCCTCACAGCAATGTTCCAACATCAGTACCTGACCTCCCTGATGCTCCATGAAATCCTCACACCAGTGTTCCAACATCAGTACCTGACCTCACTGATGTTCCATCAAATCCTCACAGCAATGTTCCAACATCAGTGCCTGACCACACTGATGCTCCATGAAATCCTCACAGCAATGTTCCAACATCAGTACCTGACCTCACTGATGCTCCATGAAATCCTCGCAGCAATGTTCCAACATCAGTACCTGACCTCACTGATGCTCCATCAAACCCTCACAGCAATGTTCCAACATCAGTACCTGACCTCACTGATGCTCCATCAAACCCTCACAGCAATGTTCCAACATCAGTACCTGACCTCACTGATGCTCCATCAAATCCTCACAGCAATGTTCCAACATCAGTACCTGACCACACTGATGCTCCATCAAATCCTCACAGCAATGTTCCAACATCAGTACCTGACCTCACTGATGCTCCATCAAACCCTCACAGCAATGTTCCAACATCAGTACCTGACCTCACTGATGCTCCATCAAATCCTCACAGCAATGTTCCAACATCAGTACCTGACCTCACTAATGCTCCATCAAACCCTCACAGCAATGTTCCAACATCACTGCCTGACCTCAGTGATGTTCCATCAAATCCTCACAGCAATGTTCCAACATCAGTGCCTGACCACACTGATGCTCCATCAAATCCTCACAGCAATGTTCCAACATCAGTACCTGACCTCACTGATGCTCCATCAAATCCTCACAGCAATGTTCCAACATCAGTACCTGACCTCACTGATGCTCCATCAAACCCTCACAGCAATGTTCCAACATCAGTACCTGACCTCACTGATGCTCCATCAAATCCTCACAACAATGTTCCAACATCAGTACCTGACCACACTGATGCTCCATGAAATCCTCACAGCAATGTTCCAACATCAGTATCTGACCTCACTGATGCTCCATCAAACCCTCACAGCAATGTTCCAACATCAGTACCTGACCACACTAATGTTCCATCAAATCCTCACAGCAATGTTCCAACATCAGTACCTGACCTCCCTGATGCTCCATGAAATCCTCACAGCAATGTTCCAACATCAGTACCTGACCTCACTGATGCTCCATCAAATCCTCACAGCAATGTTCCAACATCAGTACCTGACCTCACTGATGCTCCATCAAATCCTCACAGCAATGTTCCAACATTAGTACCTGACCTCACTGATGCTCCATCAAACCCTCACAGCAATGTTCCAACATCACTACCTGACCTCACTGATGTTCCATCAAATCCTCACAGCAATGTTCCAACATCAGTGCCTGACCTCACTGATGCTCCATCAAATCCTCACAGCAATGTTCCAACATCAGTACCTGACCTCACTGATGCTCCATCAAATCCTCACAGCAATGTTCCAACATCAGTACCTGACCTCCCTGATGCTCCATGAAATCCTCACACCAGTGTTCCAACATCAGTACCTGACCTCACTGATGTTCCATCAAATCCTCACAGCAATGTTCCAACATCAGTGCCTGACCACACTGATGCTCCATGAAATCCTCACAGCAATGTTCCAACATCAGTACCTGACCTCACTGATGCTCCATGAAATCCTCGCAGCAATGTTCCAACATCAGTACCTGACCTCACTGATGCTCCATCAAACCCTCACAGCAATGTTCCAACATCAGTACCTGACCTCACTGATGCTCCATCAAACCCTCACAGCAATGTTCCAACATCAGTACCTGACCTCACTGATGCTCCATCAAATCCTCACAGCAATGTTCCAACATCAGTACCTGACCACACTGATGCTCCATCAAATCCTCACAGCAATGTTCCAACATCAGTACCTGACCTCACTGATGCTCCATCAAACCCTCACAGCAATGTTCCAACATCAGTACCTGACCTCACTGATGCTCCATCAAATCCTCACAGCAATGTTCCAACATCAGTACCTGACCTCACTAATGCTCCATCAAACCCTCACAGCAATGTTCCAACATCACTGCCTGACCTCAGTGATGTTCCATCAAATCCTCACAGCAATGTTCCAACATCAGTGCCTGACCACACTGATGCTCCATCAAATCCTCACAGCAATGTTCCAACATCAGTACCTGACCTCACTGATGCTCCATCAAATCCTCACAGCAATGTTCCAACATCAGTACCTGACCTCACTGATGCTCCATCAAACCCTCACAGCAATGTTCCAACATCAGTACCTGACCTCACTGATGCTCCATCAAATCCTCACAACAATGTTCCAACATCAGTACCTGACCACACTGATGCTCCATGAAATCCTCACAGCAATGTTCCAACATCAGTATCTGACCTCACTGATGCTCCATCAAACCCTCACAGCAATGTTCCAACATCAGTACCTGACCACACTAATGTTCCATCAAATCCTCACAGCAATGTTCCAACATCAGTACCTGACCTCCCTGATGCTCCATGAAATCCTCACAGCAATGTTCCAACATCAGTACCTGACCTCACTGATGCTCCATCAAATCCTCACAGCAATGTTCCAACATCAGTACCTGACCTCACTGATGCTCCATCAAATCCTCACAGCAATGTTCCAACATTAGTACCTGACCTCACTGATGCTCCATCAAATCCTCACAGCAATGTTCCAACATCAGTACCTGACCTCACTGATGCTCCATCAAACCCTCACAGCAATGTTCCAACATCACTACCTGACCTCACTGATGTTCCATCAAATCCTCACAGCAATGTTCCAACATCAGTGCCTGACCACACTGATGCTCCATGAAATCCTCACAGCAATGTTCCAACATCAGTGCCTGACCACACTGATGCTCCATGAAATCCTCACAGCAATGTTCCAACATCAGTACCTGACCTCACTGATGCTCCATCAAATCCTCACAGCAATGTTCCAACATCAGTACCTGACCTCACTGATGCTCCATCAAACCCTCACAGCAATGTTCCAACATTAGTACCTGACCTCACTGATGCTCCATCAAATCCTCACAGCAATGTTCCAACATCAGTACCTGACCACACTGATGCTCCATGAAATCCTCACAGCAATGTTCCAACATCAGTACCTGACTTCACTGATGCTCCATCAAATCCTCACAGCAATGTTCCAACATCAGTACCTGACCTCACTGATGCTCCATCAAACCCTCACAGCAATGTTCCAACATCAGTACCTGACCTCACTGATGCTCCATCAAATCCTCACAGCAATGTTCCAACATCAGTACCTGACCTCAGTGATGCTCCATCAAATCCTCACAGCAATGTTCCAACATCAGTACCTGACCTCACTGATGCTCCATCAAACCCTCACAGCAATGTTCCAACATCAGTACCTGACTTCACTGATGCTCCATCAAATCCTCACAGCAATGTTCCAACATCAGTACCTGACCTCAGTGATGCTCCATCAAATTCTCACAGCAATGTTCCAACATCAGTACCTGACCTCAGTGATGCTCCATCAAATCCAGTCATTCGTAAGCCTGAAGACCCAAGCAGAGGGCAGGATTTTCTGGAGAAACGCTGTCCATACGGTCAGCAGGAGATATGGAGTTGATTATGACGCCACTTTTCACAGACGTACGTAAAAAGGCCTCGTCTGTGAAAAGCGGTGATCGGTTCTCGAGGCAGAGAACTTATCAAAGAATTACTGTAAATAAGTGCATCACATAAGTGCATAAATTACTATTTTGAGGCCACAATTTACTACATAGAGACCACAAATAAATACTGAGGCCACAAATAAATATATTGAGGCCATAAATGACTATTTTGATACCACAATTTACTCTATTGTAGCAACAAATGAATATACTGAGGCCACAAATTACTACATAGAGGCCACAAATTACTATTATGAGACCACAATTTACTCTATTGTAGCAACAAATTAATATAGTGAGGCCACAAATTACTATTAATATATATATAATGAGGTCACAATTTACTATATTCATGCCACAAATTAATATACTGAGGCCACAAATAAATATATTGGGGCCACAAATTACTATTATAATACTACAATTTACTCTATTGTAGCAACAAATTAATATACTGAGACAACAAAAAATATATCGAGGTAACCAGTTATGAAAAATGTAACTCGTGTCTTCAACATATTAACTTGTGGCCACGCTTTATTAAAAATAAATCACCTTATGATGCCAGGGGCACCATAATTAATCCTTTAATTCCGTCTTCCAAACCCCTCATGTTTAATGAACGGATGTTTAAATGATTAGGGAATTATCAGCTGATATGATAATACGCGGCTGTAATATCGATCATCAATCGAACATATTGATCATTTCAGGCTTCACTGACAGTTTTGGGTGAAATGGTCCTTCCACACATCCGGGTACCATCCGTGGGCCTGTAAGCCCACCCATGCCGCGTTCGCGCATGCTCTGTGCGCTCTCCCACATTCGCTCCGCTGCCGCCGAATTTAAAGAGACAGGCGACCGTTTTTTAAAAATAACGTTTACAAACTGTTCAGTCCGAAAATATTCCTCCTAGTGCGGGTCTGTCGGGCTCTCCTCCAGCCTCTCGCTACTTTTTTTGGTTAGTAGAAGTTTAGCTTTAGATGCTGTAGCTAGTGGTTCGGTATTCGAGTTTTGAAGCCAGCGGTCCGTCCTGCCGCTGCTGGCCGGGGTTCGAGTCACTCTGCGCGGATTCAGCGGCTTCGGCGCTCCGCTGCTGCCTGGAGCGCGGCTACGTTGAAGTTCGCGTCGTTTCATCACAACAGAGCTTACTTCTCGGCAAATACGGAGGGGTGTAAACCTTTATTTTGTGTGGCTGTTGGGGACGATGGCGAAAATCCAGGCTCACAGCAGCACCACGAAGCAGCTAAACCCAATAAACCAGGACAACAAGGCCTTTATGAGCGCTCAGAAACAGCAGCAGCAGCAGCACTTTCAGAAACTGAAGGTAAGAAACGGCTCAAAAAGAGAGGAATAAAGACGTAAGACCCGGTGTTTTCCACAGGAACTGTGAGCGGCGTTGATTATCTCTTTGGCTCAGGATCTGAAACGAGGCTGAAGTTGGCTTCCTATTCGAATTTTTCCGTTCCACCTTAAATGGTGCAGCGGTTGCCTTCTGGCGCCCGACGCGCCACAACGTAACTGCTGCACCATTTAAGGTGGAACGGAAAAATTGGAAAGGGAAGCCAACTTCAGCTTCGCCGATCTCGGGATTTTTCACAGTGTTTGTGCTGAAGTTTTAGTTCTTCTTTCACAAAATCAGATTTTAAATAGCTACACGAACCCTGGTAAAAGACCCCCAAACCTCATAACATCGGTGCCTGTTAACCGCTAACTCTGATTAGCTTCTCTTTGTTTTGCCTCCTCAGGCTTTTCGCTTTGGCACCTCGAAAAAGCGAAAAAAGAAGCAGTTATGAAACCGAAAAACACACTTTGTGATGTTCAGTTGAACTTAAAAGCAGTTTAATCTCACCAAAGAGCTTCTAGAGCCTTGTGATTCACAGTTAGCCGGTTAGCCACCTGGGTTAGGTTAGGTTAGCTAGCTGCTCCCTGCTTTTGTGTACTGCTAATGCAGTTTGCCCATTTCTTGTGCTCATATCTCCAGTTCTGTGGTCTCAAGCTTGTGTTGGTGTAAGAAAAATAAGCCTCAGTGCTCATACGAATGAAATAAAGAAATAAGAGGAGTAAAGTAGCTGGATAGTAACACTAAAGGGGTTGTGGGCTGTATTTCAGCTTCACTGCCACTGCTGGTATTGTTTTACTGATAGCTGGTCAGTTAACGTTACTTGATTTCTTGGATTCAGCTGATCCTGTGAGCTGCTCTGCTTCTTTACTGCTAGTTTGCAGGTAGTTTTAGTAGGTCAGAGTCAGTTTTCCTGCTGGAGTCTCTTGTGGCTGTTGCTAACTGCAGAATTTACCACTCAAGCTGCTGCAGAAAACAAAGCAGCTTCTCAGATTTTCCCTTATGGTCATTATACACCGGTCAGCCAAAGCATTAAAGCCACCTCCTTGTTTCTGCGCTCATTGTCCAGTTTATCAGCTCCACTTACTGTATAGCTGCACTTTGTAGTTCTACAGTTACAGACTGTAGTCCATGTGGTTCTCTGCATACTTTGTTACCCTGTTCTTCAGTGGTCAGGACCCCCATGGACCCTCTCAGCACCGACGTGGTGGTCGGGTGTTAGTGTGTGTTGCGCTGGTGCGAGTGGATCAGATGCAGCAGTGCTGCAGAAGTTTTTAAACACCTCAGTGTCGCTGCTGAACTGAGAACGAAGTAACATCCAGCCAGCAGCGTCCTGTGGGCACTGATGAAGGACTAGAGGATGACCAACACAAACTGTGCAGCAGCAGATGAGCTGTCGTCTCTGACTCTACATCTACAAGGTGGACCGACGAGGTAGGAGTGTCTAATAGAGTGGACAGTGAGTGGACACAGTGTTTAGAAACTCCAGCAGCACTGCTGTTTGATCCACTCAGACCAGCACAACACACACTAACACACTACCTCCACGTCAGTGTTACTGCAGTGCTGAGAATGATCCACCACCCAAACAGTACCTGCTCTGTGAGGGTCCATGGGGGTCCTGACCACTGAAGAACAGGGTAACAGAGTATCAGAGAAACAGATGGACTACAGTCTGTAACTGTAGAACTACAGAGTGCAGCTATACAGTCAGTGGAGCTGATAAAGTGGACAGTGAGCGCAGAAACAAGGAGGTGGTCAGAGTGTTGTGGCTGATTGGTGTATTTTGATTAGTTTGTATGGATTTTAAACTGCTTTTTCAGAACAATCTGAATTTGAATTTAACATTTGAGGCATTTGGCTGACGCTCTTATCCAGAGCGACTTACAATTTCACGTTTTTTACGCAGGGAGGTGAAGGCGGTGAGTCTTGCCCAAGGACCCTTATTGGTATAGTGTAGGGTGTTTACCCAGGCAGGGGATTGAACCCCAGTCTACAGAGTAGAAGGCAGAGGTAGTTAACCACTACACTATCCAACCACAACAAGCTTAGTAGTTGCTTATGCGGCATTTGTGACACCATCTCAGTATGAGCCACAAATATAGTCCTCTAGTCAAGACATGGCTGTGCTTTTTGTCCCTTGCAGAGTTTTAACTGTGAGGGGAAAACTGCAGAAGTCTAATTGTATTTCTCCTCCACAGGTAGAAGATGCTTTATCATATTTGGATCAAGTCAAAATACGGTTTGTAAACGAGCCCGGAATATACAACAAGTTCCTGGACATAATGAAAGAGTTCAAGTCTCAAAGGTATGTCAGATAAAACGCATCTCAGAGCAGTTGGCTGTTTAGACCTTAATTAAAAGCTGGTGTAATTAGGCTGATTGTTAACCTCTGTGTTCTTCTCTCGCAGTATTGACACCCCTGGTGTGATAAACCGCGTGTCTCAGTTATTCCATGGACATCCGGACCTGGTCTTGGGCTTCAACGCCTTCCTGCCTCCAGGATATCGAATTGAAATACCCAAAAATGGAATGGCCTTTCTCCAGTCCCCTTTCACTGCACAGGTAAAAGTGTAAAAACGTTTTTTTTTCTTTTCCCCCAGTGGGGATTCAACTTTTTTCCTCTTGATAGCGATTCTGACTTCTGAACTCTGGTTTAGGGCCTGTACCAAGTACGGATCCGATAACAGTGCTCTGTTGTGGATGGTAGTTAAGCAATAGAAGCCGAGAAGGAGTGTGTTGGCACCGCTCTGGTTTGGTGGCTGTAGATCATCACAGCCGTGATGTTATTGGTGATAAAACACTCCTCGGGTGCTCTACTGCTTTAATACAGTTAAATAAATACAGTAAGAAGTTAATAAACCGGGCCGTGAACACGTTTAATATGTTTTAATGTTCAGTTCCTTCACCAAATTATAGCTCCTTACGTCAGAGTAACGAGCTCCACCCACTCGCTGCTCAGCCGGCAGTTCGTTCTCCAGCTCCTTACACTAAATTCCCAAACTGTCGTCTCCACTGAGCAGCTTTTCAGTCGGCAGCTGTGACAGAAGAACAGCTGAACAACCTGGAATCAGTCAGAAATGAACCCAACACCATTCGCCAGACGCGTCTGATCTTCAGAGTCGGACCAAATCAGACTGAGCCATAAAACTGACCCAATATCAGGTTCAGCTCAGTTTGGTCAGTTTCTCCAGATCAGTATTAATGTTGTTTTGTTCCAGCCGGTCTGTAAAGCTTCTTACAGCCCGTTTAGTTTGGCGAATGGTGTTGGGTTCATTTCTGGCTGATTCCAGGTTGTTCAGCTGTTCTTCTGTCACAGCTGCCGACTGAAAAGCTGCTCAGTGGAGACGACAGTTTGGGAATTTAGTGTCGTCTCGTCTTCAGAGTCGGACCAAATCGGCTGTCGGTCAGATGTGATTTTAACAGTGTCCGTTTTCTGTTTGGGGCAAAGTCAGAAGTAAAAACATTCAAACGGCTTGACGTTTACGTCTTAACGTCCTACAGCTGTCAGAGTCGTTGCTTAGTAGTTTAGTGATACAGTGTTTGTGAAGAACCCGTGATGTTCTGGTGAAATTACAGCACGTCTAGACACTTCTCAACCAACCAGCTCACGTAACCGGAACTCACTGTTGTATAAACTCTAATGTAACGTGGGGAGGATGGTCATACATCAAAAACTAAGGTAGAGTTTCTAGTAGCATGACGGCAGCCTGTTACAAATACGGTAGATTTTGACTTGCAGGCTGCCGGACCTCCATAAGTCAGGGTTTTTTTACAGGTTTGGTTGAAAGGGCTTTAAAAAGCGAAAGGAAAAATGTGCGGTTGTTTATGTTTCCATTTTCTAGCTCTGTCACATTTGAATTATTGATTTTCTCCGAGTCCGACTTTGGTTAATCTTGATCAAATTACACAGTTTTATACTATGTTCACCATACAAGGTTGAAGAGGTGCAAATTTCCTCCTCCTTCTGGCTCTAATGATGAAGCTGAGAGCTGATCAGAGTTAATGATCTTCTCAGCGAAGCTCGTTCTGCTCGTTAGTTTGTGCTGATGATGCAGTGATTCAGTCACGTGAGGTCACTGAGTAGGAGGAGCTCATGAGGGTCATTTCAGGACGCCCTTAATGACCCCACGTCCACATTAATGACAGATTTGGGTCACTTGCCTAAACGAGTGTGAATCAGAGAAATCGGATGTGCAAGCCTCACTGCTCAGTGTGAATGTAGCCTGAGTTGTTTTAAAACGGTTGCAGCCCCATTTGCAAGAGCAGAGCACAGTAACGTGGGATTCTGACTGCAGTTGGATGAAACGATGAAGCTCATTTGAATTATACACATGATTATAACACCCAGTTCAGCCCCAGAACACAAACAGCCCAGTCAGACCGAGTTCTGCATACTTAGTAAAAGGAAACAGGTACAGGTAGGTGCACGTTAACAGCGTGATGTCGGTGTCCACACCCTTCAGTTTTTAATGAAGGAAAACTGTTTTTCGAGTGGGCATTTAAAAAATCTTTTCAGAAATATCTGGATAGGTGTGGAAGGGGCCTGAGAAGCCGTATCGAATGTGGATCTGTGAAGTCTGACTGATACCAGTTCCATTTAATATGGTCAGTATTGGGCAGTAAATCTGGTCGGTGCACCACCAGCGAGCCGCCTACTGAATAAATAAGTTTTACGGTCAACTCTTAATTGCCCTTCACTGCCTGCAGTGTACTGTTGGTTCCTTCGGTTTGCAGTGCTCTAAATGCTGTTTGTTCTTACTCTACTACATTTGCACTCCTGTAGATGGAGCCTGACTGACGTGTTGGTTGGCTGACCGCAGGTTTATTAATGTTGGTGGTAATTTGTGGTTAATTAGCTACTTTTTTTAATGGGTACTCAGACTCTGGTGGTTCGGTCAGTGGCCACCAACTTCTTTGCGGGAGAGGTTTAGTTGTAATCTGCATATATCTGTATATTTCAGAACCGTATGTTGTTGTTTTTTTGTGCCCAAACTAAAATTCTGGGCTATTTTCAAACATAAGTTACCGGTCAGAAAAGCAGAAAAACTTTGCTTGGCACATTATAATTAGTTCAAGTTATTTGAATGTATATATTTAATGTATTTGAATTTTTTAAAACTTTACCAACATAATAATCAAATGGATTTGTGGTGAGAATTTTAAATAAATGTTGCATCCCTGAAAGTTCAAGGTTGCACAGAATCATAATTGCGGTTGAGGTGTTGTGATGTTAACGATAGCTGCTGGTTTGTTTCGACAGGTTTCTCCAAGTAAAGGTAAGAACAGCACCACCTGTGTGGGCAATGCGGCCAGTGTGTCGTCGTCGTCATCGTCGTCTTCTTCAGCGGCCGCGGTGGAGGTCAGTTCTGCTCCCAGTGAACCTGTAGCGTCTCCTCAGAGCGCCTCGCCCTCGGGCCCTCCGGAACCTTCTGCCAGACTGGCGCTGCCCCTGCCTAGCCAGTCACAGCCTGCCACCTCGTCTGTGTCTCCGCCCACCTCTGAACCCAGTCCTGTGGAGTTTGACAGCGCCATCAGCTACGTAAACAAGATCAAGAGCCGATTTTTGGACCATCCGGAAATCTATAGATCCTTCCTGGAAATACTGCACACCTATCAGGTAAGTGTGATGTTCTAGAAGGTCGTTCTGCACTTTTTAAATGAAACAGTAGAAGCCGTATCGCCCCCTACGCTTCCTGTAGTGTATTACAGTCTGTCAGAGCGACTGTGTGGATCATATGAACATTATAGAGCTTTTTAAATGAAACAGTAGAAGCCGTATCGCCCCCTACGCTTCCTGTAGTGTATTACAGTCTGTCAGAGCGACTGTGTGGATCATATGAACATTATAGAGCTTTTTAAATGAAACAGTAGAAGCCGTATCGCCCCCTACGCTTCCTGTAGTGTATTACAGTCTGTCAGAGCGACTGTGTGGATCATATGAACATTATAGAGCTTTTTAAATGAAACAGTGAAGCCGTATCGCCCCCTACGCTTCCTGTAGTGTATTACAGTCTGTCAGAGCGACTGTGTGGATCATATGAACATTATAGAGCTTTTTAAATGAAACAGTAGAAGCCGTATCGCCCCCTACGCTTCCTGTAGTGTATTACAGTCTGTCAGAGTGACTGTGTGGATCATATGAACATTATAGAGCTTTTTAAATGAAACAGTAGAAGCCGTATCGCCCCCTACGCTTCCTGTAGTGTATTACAGTCTGTCAGAGCGACTGTGTGGATCATATGAACATTATAGAGCTTTTTAAATGAAACAGTAGAAGCCGTATCGCCCCCTACGCTTCCTGTAGTGTATTACAGTCTGTCAGAGCGACTGTGTGGATCATATGAACATTATAGAGCTTTTTAAATGAAACAGTAGAAGCCGTATCGCCCCCTACGCTTCCTGTAGTGTATTACAGTCTGTCAGAGTGACTGTGTGGATCATATGAACATTATAGAGCTTTTTAAATGAAACAGTAGAAGCCGTATCGCCCCCTACGCTTCCTGTAGTGTATTACAGTCTGTCAGAGCGACTGTGTGGATCATATGAACATTATAGAGCTTTTTAAATGAAACAGTAGAAGCCGTATCGCCCCCTACGCTTCCTGTAGTGTATTACAGTCTGTCAGAGCGACTGTGTGGATCATATGAACATTATAGAGCTTTTTAAATGAAACAGTAGAAGCCGTATCGCCCCCTACGCTTCCTGTAGTGTATTACAGTCTGTCAGAGCGACTGTGTGGATCATATGAACATTACAGAGCTTTTTAAATGAAACAGTAGAAGCCGTATCGCCCCCTACGCTTCCTGTAGTGTATTACAGTCTGTCAGAGCGACTGTGTGGATCATATGAACGTTATAGAGCTTTTTAAATGAAACAGTAGAAGCCGTATCGCCCCCTACGCTTCCTGTAGTGTATTACAGTCTGTCAGAGCGACTGTGTGGATCATATGAACATTATAGAGCTTTTTAAATGAAACAGTAGAAGCCGTATCGCCCCCTACGCTTCCTGTAGTGTATTACAGTCTGTCAGAGCGACTGTGTGGATCATATGAACATTATAGAGCTTTTTAAATGAAACAGTAGAAGCCGTATCGCCCCCTACGCTTCCTGTAGTGTATTACAGTCTGTCAGAGTGACTGTGTGGATCATATGAACATTATAGAGCTTTTTAAATGAAACAGTAGAAGCCGTATCGCCCCCTACGCTTCCTGTAGTGTATTACAGTCTGTCAGAGTGACTGTGTGGATCATATGAACATTATAGAGCTTTTTAAATGAAACAGTAGAAGCCGTATCGCCCCCTACGCTTCCTGTAGTGTATTACAGTCTGTCAGAGCGACTGTGTGGATCATATGAACATACAGAGAGCTGTTATTTTAGGGAATCTCTGTCGACTTTTCTTTGCAGCTGTAATGTGATTGTGGTGTGTTTGTTGTGTTGCAGAAGGAGCAGCTGGAGCTGAAGGAGAACAGGAGCAGAAGCAGTTCGGGAATGACAGAGGATGAAGTTTTCTCCAAAGTGGCCAGCCTATTCAAAGGTCAGGAGGACCTGCTGGCTGAATTCGGACAGTTCCTGCCTGATGCAAAGAGATCACTGGTCAGAAAATAATTTTTTTTCTTCTCTGGACATTTTTGTGGCTTCAGTAGAGGGGGAAACATTTAGTTCCAAACATCTTTAACTCGAAGGCCAGAAACTTACCCCATGCATGCAGCAGTAAGAGAGGCTGTAGTGTGCGTCAGCCACCTTCTGCCAGTAGAGTCTGGCTGCAGACATGCGCTCTCTGCCACAACGGCAGAAACAGCCCTACGGCATGGTAACTCTTGGCTGCTGCTGCTTAGCGACATTAATTCATCGAAAACACGGCTAGAGTTACATTTAATGTACCTCCATGTTGAAAATAATCATAGAACACATTAAAAGTGTCTGGTTCCTGGGGGCTTTCAGTAGTGGCTAATGGTATTGGGTTGATATCACAGTATAAAGGATTCTGACTGTTGAATCAGGTGTTTTGAGACTGATTCCAGACCGTTTCCTAATGGCCTCTAACGGGAACGGGCTTGATGGCTGCCACTAGGCCGTAAAGCCATCAGGTTTTATTCCTGTGATAATGTACTGTTTTGGTGCCCACGGCGCTGCCTGCTTGGCGCTTTTCTACACTGTGACAACATTGAAATGTAATTCCTCAAAGTTCTGACGATGTTGTCTGACTTTCTAGGAGTTTGCCATCATAATCAGTATTACAGTTTGTGGGAACCGGTTCTGATCGTCTTCAGCCTGGCTTTCATGAATTTCAGCAGCCTTTTATTTTGAAAGGTTCATATTTAGTTGCCTTATTAGCAGTACGACAGTGGTAATATACATTAAGTATAACTCTTGTTGCCCAGCAGTATGTGCTTCGCTGTTTTTCCTCATAAAACCGACTACACTACTCCATAGGCTGGCAGTGCATGTCAGGCTGAGAGCGCATATCTGCAGCCAGACCCTTCATCTGCGGTCAGTGTGCTTTGTTTCAGTCGAAGGCACAGGCCAGCAGAGCTGGTGTATATGGTACTTAATCTTCGTTTTCTTAGAAAAGCAGTTGTGGTTCCTATTGGAATTAAAATGAGCTCTCGTTTTAGACACGAGCAGAGTTGTCCTCCTTCAACCCCTTGAGGTTACTGAGGTTTATAATGGCCAAATACCTCCAATTCATCAGCCATGCATGGCCGTTGGCTTCTGCATACGTGCGTGGCGTACGTTTCTGGCCTAACCGTCCATCTAAACACTGTTTTAAACCGGAGAGTTCTGTTCTGATGGGATGGTGTTTAATTCTCTGCGCTGGTTGACAGTTCACTGGTGGCTCGCTGACGGGGAAGGAGCACGTGAAGAAGCCAGATGAGGAAGATCTCAGCAAACAGAGCAAAAAACGGCCCCGCCCCGTCCTGCTGCCGCACATGACCCCCCTGCTAAAGGTCAGACCACTTTCTTCTCCATTCCTCAGAAACATTTCACTGAGCAGGACTTGGGCTAATTAAGATGGACAACCATCAACTTAGGCTTAAGTTATCTAATAGTAATATACCTTCCCATCCTACTGCTCAGGCTGGTCAATTCCTGCTCTCCTGGACGACTGAACCAGGGTTACAGTGCACGTTCTTTCATTTTACCTGCTTAGACTCCCCTAGTTTTCTCCAACTTTCCTCAGATACTTTCTCTGGGTAGACAAAGCACTTTCTGTAAGTCTGCTAAATTCTGTAAATGTAGTTTCAGCCTCAGAAGCTCCACACACAGACCTACACTGACTATCGGATATCTGTTCCTCTCTTACCCTGCATTTGCACCGGGAGACACTTTTCGCCTCTTGTCGCCAAAACCGCTGATCGCTCATCACCTGTGGTCGTTTCCGAACTCAAACTGACTGTTAGTTGCCATGGTTTCACTGACGCAAAACACTAATGGGATGCATTCCTGCTTTCTTTTTATTTAACCGCCCTGTCCGTGCAGCAGTTTGTAAGGGAAAGCAGCGTTTGGGCTTTGATTATTCCGTAATTCCATTTCTAGTCGGAATATTTATCTAGGAACCAAAAAAGGAGTGCATCGCTTCACAGTGGCGGAGATAAAGCGCATACTAGGCTTCTCAATGCTCGGTTCCTATTGGTAGTTGCCACATCGCTTCGCTCCTTATTTGCATAAAGTTAAACCCCACCCACTTCACGTCACCAACGTTCACACCATGTCCAAATCTCCAGCTCTCATTGAAGCGCCTTGTCGCGTCGTGTTGCCGCCGGTGTGAACGCAGGGTGAGACGGTCATCTGTGTTTTCTCAGTTACAGCGTCTGCTCGTCTGGGTGTACACACTTCATTTGTCCAATGGGAGGCACTCTTTTTACAGGTTTTTAGTTTAGTCTTTGTGTGTTTGGGAGCTACAGACACCAATACTGAAGACACGTTTCCGAAGTTTCGCAGCGTCCTGTCTTTTAAGTGTTTATCTTACGCATTTGCCGAAGGAAGCATTTTTGTTTCTTCCAGGTTTGTTTTTGTTGTATACTCTTGAACAAGTGGTTCTTTGGTAAAGAAAATGGTTCTTCATAGAACCATGAAGACTCAGAACCATTTGCATGGTGAAATGATTCTTCAGATCGGTTGAAATTGTCTTTTCAACCTTGTCCACCTCGAGGCCTTCCTGTCCATCACTAGAAAGCATGAAGGCCCACAAACAAAATAAACAGACTTGTTAATTTTTCAGCACTGTGACTTTGAGTGTTCATGGTTCCATATAGAACCTTTTTATTTAAATAACGGACCCTTGAAGAACCATCTTTGAGAGTGTAGCATGGCCTTGACTTGTCTACCCTTACACTTCAATGCTTCAACAGTCTGTGATTGGCTGTATTGCATGGCAATCAACCAAACCCTTTCCTGTCAGGAGGCTGTGCTGATAATAGGCAAGACTAAGTCTCAATCCCATCAATTCCCTCTGAAATGGGAGCCTCAAATAAAAAGAGCATCACTTCATTAACAGCTACTAGCGCCGCTCTGTGGGCGACCCTGCCCGTCTGCAGGGACAGCAGAGGAGGGGAAAGTTCAGCTCCTCACTGCTGGGCTTTAGTTACATTTAGGGATCAGACGCCTTCAAAGAGGGGGGCAGTTATTTATTATCACCCCCCCTAATTCTTCAGTGATATGAAGCTGAAGTCAGAGATTCACCAGATTCTTGTTCTAATTTTCCCATTCCACCTTAATGTAGCCCCCACTCTTCGACCTCCCCCTCTATCTCAACAGGAATCAGGACCCCCTACACCTAGACGTGAACACACAAAACAGAGGGCTAAGGGCTCAGTGGTAGGGGCGAGGGGTGAAATGGGATCGGGCCGAACATGGACGTTCCTGCACACTTTACTTCTGCTCTTTGCTTTTGAAGCAAGTTGATCAGCAAAGATGTGTTTGATGTTTGGGTTTTTATTTAACGCTGGAGTTTGATGATGTGGCGTCGGACGCGCCGTGATCTATAAACGTGGACTAAAGTGACTGACCGAGTTCAAAAGCAGTAGCTTCCATCTAGAAGCCTGAATTCCATCAGTGCTTTTGGAGCCAAATCGAAGGGCACTAGATCTCCAGGTCAGGTGCTAGTGGTTTAAATACAAACAAGTTCAACATGCTTGATTTTATCTTTCTTTTTCTTTTATCATTTCAGAAAAAGATGAAGTTTTCGTGCTCCAAAGACCAGTCGTTTGCCTCCGTTGGAAAGCATGGTGTCCTTCGCGAGTTCACCTTCTTTGATAAGGTATTTTCTCGCTGCTGACCCCTGACCAGTACCCAACAGTGTTTTTATTTACTCCCATTCAGTTTCCTTACACACACTCACACACACATGTACACCATTCAAACATAACACACTGACCACCTCCTCGTTTCTACTCTCATTGTCCACTTTATCAGCTCCACTTACTGTATAGCTGCTCTCTGTAGTTCTACAGTTACAGACTGTAGTCCATCTGTTTCTCCGTTACCCTGTTCTTCAGTGGTCAGGACCCCCATGGACCCTCACAGAGCAGGTACTATTTAGGTGGTGGATCATTCTCAGCAATTTAGCAGCACTGCTGTGTCTGATCCACTCAGACCAGTGCAACACACACCAACACACCACCACCATGTCAGTGTTACTGCTGTGCTGATACTAATATCAATATCATCTCCAAAGAAATTTAGTTTGGGTCAGCAACACTTTCACCAGAGACCTTCCAATATTATTTAACAGTAAACATAATTTTTTTACACTTCCTTCTGATTTTGGGTTCAGGTCCTGCTACAGGTTTGATCTTCCTCTGAGGCTTTTCCGTTCTCTCTGCTGTTCATCCACAGCTTTTTGACCGTTTTCTCTCCTTTCAGGTTCGTCGCCTGTTTAAGAGCCAGGAGGTGTATGAGAACTTCCTGCGCTGCATTGCCCTTTTTAACCAGGAGGTGGTGTCAGGAGCTGAGCTTCTACAACTCGTCACTCCATTTTTAGGGTAAAAACCGAGAGACAGCCTGTGTTTATCAAACATATTGTGACCCATTTTAAAAGCTTCCGCATGAACAGCACTTTAACAAACAAGCAAGCATAGAGCCAAACTCCAGAACAGGCAACAAAAACCGATAATTTTATATTTTGATTTTGTACTCTGCTGTTCTTAGGTGACCCCTTTAGTTCACTCACTGAAGCTGATGGTTGGTATTTTAAGGTTATGCCTTTTAAACGTGTATTCTTAATATAAGTATTATATCACTGGGGGAAGAGGTACTTAAGGAGGTTTCTGTGAAGTACCTCTTTATTTTTCTTGTCGTTAGTATTTTGTTAATTCAGTTCATGCTATAATGTACTCTTATCTGTCCCCACCCCGTAGGAAGTTTCCAGAGCTGTACACCCAGTTTAAGTCGTTTTTGGGGGAGAAGGAGCTCTCCCACTCGGTTTCTGGCCTTTCGGACCGCTATATGGAGGGTGGAGGCAGGGAGGTGGACTACGCGTCCTGTAAGAGACTCGGCTCCAGTTACAGAGCGCTGCCAAAAACATACCAGCAGCCCAAATGCAGTGGCCGCACCGCTCTCTGCAAGGAGGTACACGCTCACCTGTGCTCACTCACCTGAGCATGTATTTCATGAACATGTATTCGAGTGTAGTTTTTGAATAAATTACACCATTTTGATTCATTTTAATCTGAGTCTGAGAAATTGCTGTGTGCCTCCCTGAGGGAATCCTGTGCAGCACGCTTGTTTGTATTTTGCCTTGGCCAGCAGTTCTCAATGGAATATGCAAATCCATTATATCGCAGTTCCTTTAAGTCGTCTGCAGTTTATTTTGCACAAGTGTCGCTGTTTGGCATTTAGTTTAGTCTCCAGCCAAGTGAGTCGTCCGATTATCTTGCACGCAGATGTGGATCACAACCCAGTGATGGTTTCGGTTGTACTGGTAGGGGATTTGGTTGTACCTTCTACTCAAACCTTTATCTTCCTGCAGGTGCTGAATGATACCTGGGTGTCGTTCCCATCCTGGTCGGAAGATTCCACTTTCGTGAGTTCGAAGAAAACGCCTTATGAAGAGCAGCTCCATCGATGCGAGGACGAGAGGTTTGAGGTGAGACTTCTCATCATCCAAGCTATAAAAAAGAAAATGTTGTTTTTTTTATTGCTATACAGAATTGATTTAAGTATAGGGAGTGGTTTGGTGGAATAATTTACCAGGGCTCCAGACTGCGACTAGATACGACTGATAGTAACTGTTGGGCTATCGTGTCGCATGGATGCGCCCTTGCCTGCGTGCTCGGGGGATTTCGACCAGAGCGGCAAAACCATGACTGACAAAGCAGATGAGCTGGAGCCGAGCTGAGCTTTTTGCAGTGATGTCGGTATGTAGAGTCTCTGTCGCTCACCTGCTCGACCCCAGCCTGACTTGGGACCAATGAAGCAGAGAAAGACACACAAAGATGTACTTGAACAACTGTCCACTTCAAACACTTCATGAAAAAAGTACAACCACAGCAAGATTTCAGAACTTCTTGCCTTTCAGGGATGTCCATGGCTCAGGTATGATAACAAAGTAAACTATACTGCGAATTCTATTTGAAAGGAAGTAGAGACACACACACACACACACACACACACACACACACACACACACACCTTCTAAGCCGCTTCTCCTTCTGGGTTTTGGGGGCTTCTGGAGCCTGTCCCAGCTGTCATTGGGCGAAATGGCAGGATACACCCTCCACAGGTCAGCAAGTACATACAGCTGGAAAATTTGATTTCTTAACAAGAACGAATCATTAAAAAAAAAAAAAATAATGAAAAAACATGAAGAGTCAATGCATAAAAATGCAGGTGATTTCATGATTTCATCATCGCTAAGAGTGCTAGTAAACTCCCTTAGCTCGTGCAGTGTCTACAGCGTGGAGAAAAAGAGCCGAGAAAGAATTCAGAAAGCTTACAATTACATTCAACCACCCGCATGATGGCATGTGAGGAGCTACCCTTCAACAAATTCACCTCCCTAATCTTGTTAATGAGAAAAGCCAGCTGGATGCGTCAAAGAGGGCTGATATGTATGACAACAATCCGGCATGGTGGAACCCAGAGAGCTGACCTGATGTGTGTTGAAAAGCTTTATTTTTTGCATATTATTATTTGGCACTTAAAGCTACTGGCTGATACTTTGGAGCCCTTTTTTTATTTACAGGATTACCCACCTCATTCAATCAGATAGAAACTGCATTCCGAATGGCCTCAGTTGGACTAAACTATTCCGAGTGTTTACATGGATGTATTCTATTCCGATTAAGCTATTAGTCGGATTATTAATGGGTTATTATGCTGCATGTGAACATGGTTACTGTAGTACACAGTCTTAAACATAATTTATCTGTCTTTCCTTCCTGTAGTTGGATGTTGTTCTGGAGACCAACCTAGCGACCATTCGAGTGTTGGAGAGCGTTCAGAAAAAGCTGGCCCGCCTTTCACCAGAGGACCAGGACCGCTTCCGATTGGACGACTGCCTGGGTGGCACCTCTGAGGTCATCCAGCGGCGTGCCGTGTACCGCATCTATGGGGATAAAGCTCCCGAAATCATCGAGGGACTGAAGAGGAACCCGGCCACTGCGGTGCCTGTAGTATTGAAGAGGTCAGTACAGATATCTCTGTCTGGCCTCTCTTCTGGTGTAGAGCCACATGGTTCCCAGGGCCGTACAGCTCTGTTCTGTGATGGTGTGAACTCATAAGATCATTTATGGCTTTCCTGTGCTGCCAAATCAGGACCGAGAAATACAGAAGAAAAACTACACACAACAGTGGCCAATAGGCTAACGGCTGCTAACACCACAGAACATGTTCAGTTGCGGATATCACTCAACTTTACGCTCTAAACTTAGTTCACTGTGGTGGCTAGCACTTCTAGCCTGCTAATTCGGCGAGTGTTAGCTTAGCTCAGCAGGCTACCGCTCCAAGCACCCTATAATAGGTTCAGTTTCTGGACGCTCAGGTCGTTTAACTCGGTCATGAGCTTTTATCGTCTGCATTTGTAACAGTGCAACACCAGTTAGTCAGAATCAAACCTGTGTTGTGGTGTTTGGATCTAGAGCCCACTAGCTAAGCTAACTAGCAGTGCTGCTGGCTACGGTTAGCCTTTTTTAACAGCACACAACAGCAGCTCACCGTAGCATCTGCTACCCAGAATCAGCCCCGTTCTTTGGTTAGCAAAGCTGTTAGCGTGCTAAGCTAAAGCCCACCAGGTCCTGTCTCCTAGTTTAACGTTTAGCAGTTGCTGTGTTGATGCTTTGGCATTTATTGAAGGGTAGATTGAAAATGATGAACTGCATTTACTTACTTTACTTATTTATATACAATTAAAAACAGAATTCTTTCTTTTGCTTAATCATTCTTCTAAATTTTATACTGTTTCTCCTCCCTCTCCCACCATCCCCCCACCCATCATGGAGGGAGAAAAGGCTTGGAGACCCTCCTGCCGGGCTTCCACAGTTAGAAAGTTGTCATAAAGACGTCACGATAACGAAGGAGAACGAGTTATGACTTCACGTTTACGTTAACTTGAAGTCAGTGCTGGGTGATATGAGCTCAAATCAGTGTCACGATTAATTGAATATTTTACCTTGATTACGATTAATGAATGATTTTTTTTTTGTTTGTTTTTTGTTTGTTTTCCCTTAGTTCACTGGCAAGGTTTGTACAGTAAATATGCTCTGCATCGTAATGTAAATTGTCTCAAAAGCTGAATCAGAATTCATGCAGCTTTTACGTCAATCCAACTTGTCATGATTTCGCGCTGCTGAGACTCAAACATCTGGGGTGATACTTCTGTACAAAATTAGAAGAGATCCGAAACCCTCCGTGTTTGAAGAGATTTTGAGGGAAACGTCTGAATGCTCAAGGAGAACGAGGCCGCAGGAGAATGAAGAACAGTTAAAAGTCTGAAAGCGAGGTTTAAAGACTCCGAGGACACGAACCAAAGAAGTGACCGCGCCCTTTTTACGGCTCGAACACGTTCTGGGTGACGAGCCCAGCTGTCAGTCAGTGAAGCTTCATGGTGGCTCCTGTGATGCTGGTGTAGATGAAGCTGATCCTCCAGGAGCGACTGGCGTTCGTTGGCAGTTGTGATTGTTTACCTCTGGATGAAGACGTGACGCAGCGTGACGCTCTGGTCTTTAGAGCGTGTGGGTCAGTTTAGGAGCTGGTCTGTCCAGACTGATGTCCCATACAGACCACATTTAAAGATAATCTGAACAGCCAAACAAAAACAATCAGATTTGGTGGGTAAATCAGATTTAGGCCCCTTTTCCCTGCTGTGTGAACGCAGCCTTAGCTTCCATGTCGCAGGAGGTGTGTGGCGGAGTCTTGTGATTCATGTGCAGTAGAAAGTTTTAAGGGGACGGTACATGAACACACACAGTGGGAAAGGATGGGTCAGATTACGTCGGTTAGAGCTTCTGAATGTGAGTTTTGATCATTTTTGGATTAAACGGCCAGCCCTAGTTGAAGTCTTTCCTGCTAAGACCATCATCAGAAAGTTCTCACACACAAAACATCCTTATTAAAACATGTTTGATTTACATTATAGTTGGTGTTTTATCCCCCAGGTCTATATTCACTACTCACTCGTTCACGTACTCATTCACTCTTCCCTTCTTAAATGTGTATTTCCTGCATTTCCGGTTCGTTATTGGCCCCTGTTCGGGTGCTGATGGGTGACGGTGGTGGTTTTGGCCATGCTGATGTATTCGTGCTTTGTCTGTATCAGGTTGAAAGCGAAGGAGGAGGAGTGGAGGGAAGCCCAGCAGGGCTTTAATAAGATCTGGCGGGAGCAGTATGAGAAAGCTTACCTCAAGTCCCTGGACCACCAAGGGGTCAACTTCAAACAAAACGACATGAAAGCCCTGAGGTCCAAGAGTCTCCTCAACGAGATCGAGAGCATTTATGATGAGGTAATGTGTGCCCCCTGCTGGACTGGAACGTGTATAGCACAGATGAGATAAAAACATCTGTAATCATCATATTTTATGGTCTGTTTTATTTTAGATTGTTCAGGGTCTTATTCTGTAACAAATTGGGTTAGTGCCCTCAGTATCGAAGCTCAAAAAATTAGTATGCTGCTGATTACAACACTTGGACAATCGAAGAAGAAGAAGAAGAGGAAGAAGAAGAAATGTTTTGTGTTTCACTTTTATACACAAGACACAGAAAAATAGAACATATGTTCTTTAGGGATGCAACCATTTACTTGTTTAGTTGATTGTTGCCATTGATTATGGAAAAATATGGCATGTCTACTTAAACAGAAACGCTCTATAATGTTCATATGATCCACACAGTCGCTCTGACAGACTGTAATACACTACAGGAAGCGTAGGGGGCGATACGGCTTCTACTGTTTCATTTAAAAAGCTCTATAATGTTCATATGATCCACACAGTCGCTCTGACAGACTGTAATACACTACAGGAAGCGTAGGGGGCGATACGGCTTCTACTGTTTCATTTAAAAAGCTCTATAATGTTCATATGATCCACACAGTCGCTCTGACAGACTGTAATACACTACAGGAAGCGTAGGGGGCGATACGGCTTCTACTGTTTCATTTAAAAAGCTCTATAATGTTCATATGATCCACACAGTCGCTCTGACAGACTGTAATACACTACAGGAAGCGTAGGGGGCGATACGGCTTCTACTGTTTCATTTAAAAAGCTCTATAATGTTCATATGATCCACACAGTCGCTCTGACAGACTGTAATACACTACAGGAAGCGTAGGGGGCGATACGGCTTCTACTGTTTCATTTAAAAAGCTCTATAATGTTCATATGATCCACACAGTCGCTCTGACAGACTGTAATACACTACAGGAAGCGTAGGGGGCGATACGGCTTCTACTGTTTCATTTAAAAAGCTCTATAATGTTCATATGATCCACACAGTCGCTCTGACAGACTGTAATACACTACAGGAAGCGTAGGGGGCGATACGGCTTCTACTGTTTCATTTAAAAAGCTCTATAATGTTCATATGATCCACACAGTCGCTCTGACAGACTGTAATACACTACAGGAAGCGTAGGGGGCGATACGGCTTCTACTGTTTCATTTAAAAAGCTCTATAATGTTCATATGATCCACACAGTCGCTCTGACAGACTGTTATACACTACAGGAAGCGTAGGGGGCGATACGGCTTCTACTGTTTCATTTAAAAAGCTCTATAATGTTCATATGATCCACACAGTCGCTCTGACAGACTGTAATACACTACAGGAAGCGTAGGGGGCGATACGGCTTCTACTGTTTCATTTAAAAAGCTCTATAATGTTCATATGATCCACACAGTCGCTCTGACAGACTGTAATACACTACAGGAAGCGTAGGGGGCGATACGGCTTCTACTGTTTCATTTAAAAAGCTCTATAATGTTCATAAGATCCACACAGTCGCTCTGACAGACTGTAATACACTACAGGAAGCGTAGGGGGCGATACGGCTTCTACTGTTTCATTTAAAAAGCTCTACAATGTTCATATGATCCACACAGTCGCTCTGACAGACTGTAATACACTACAGGAAGCGTAGGGGGCGATACGGCTTCTACTGTTTCATTTAAAAAGCTCTATAATGTTCATATGATCCACACAGTCGCTCTGACAGACTGTAATACACTACAGGAAGCGTAGGGGGCGATACGGCTTCTACTGTTTCATTTAAAAAGCTCTATAATGTTCATATGATCCACACAGTCGCTCTGACAGACTGTAATACACTACAGGAAGCGTAGGGGGCGATACGGCTTCTACTGTTTCATTTAAAAAGCTCTATAATGTTCATATGATCCACACAGTCGCTCTGACAGTTTGGGTGTTTTTGTGTGTGTGTGTGTGTGTGTGTGTGTGTGTATGTATATGTGTCCAGCGTCAGGAGCAGAGCACCGAGGAGGGTGGTGTGGGTCAGCAGGGCCGTGAAGGGGGCCGAGTGGTCAGTGAGCCACACCTGGTCTTCACTTACGAGGATAAGCAGATCCTGGAGGACGCCGCCTCGCTCATCATCTACCACGTCAAACGGCAGCCCACCATACACAAAGACGACAAAGACCACATCAAACGCATCATCCAGCACTTTGTGCCTGACCTGTTCTTCTCCCGCCGCGGTGAGCTGAGCGAGACGGAGGATTGGACGGACGAGGAAGCGGAGGGAGAGGAGGGGGGTGGAGCCACAGGAGGAGATGGAGGAGGAGGGGGTAAGGTTGTGTAGTACAGGTGTACAGTGTGTCCCAATTCAGGGGCTGCATCCTTTGAAGGACGAGGTCTGTGAAGACGTGTCCTTCAAAAGCTGCTTGGACCCTCGAAGGATGAACTGAGGTCTGCTCTACGGCAAATTTCTTGTTTGCGTCACAGCTGTTCCCGCCCGAGCGCTGCATCACGAAACGTTGCTCCTGACAAGTCGCTCCCCCCGTTGGGTCGTTCGTCGCCATGGAAAAGACGGACACATTTCTTGGCTGCATATGACGGAGCTCTCGAAATGGCACGGCCTAGTCGCACAACTGTGACGCAGTCGGCCTTCAAATGCAGTCCCCGAATTGGGACACGCTGAAAGAATATCCTCTATAACAGCTATAGAACGCGAACAGATCAATCACCGCAGCACTGCCGTCTTTATCAACATGAGCAGAGCCAGATTTCAGTTCAGATCATTACTGAAGGACTCAGTAAGGATACAAAGTGGGAAAGAAGTCTTAGCTGAAGTGTTGGCACCACTTTAAGCTTGGTGGCAACATTATCCTACAAATGCTGTAAGAGCGCGAATGGACATTAGCAGTAGGTGATGTAAAGACTTCTTATGAAGCATTTTACAGCGTTTATTTATTTGAACATTGCAATGCATTGACATTCTCTCTGTTTTACTGTACCTTATGGAGGCCCTGAAGGGTAAGACTGGGCAGGGTCGTAGTTCCACTTTATTTATTTTTCCTGTCTGTGAAACACGGCAGAACTAGCTGAGAAAATACTTCTAGCATCGCCTGAACAGTTTGGGACTTGAAAAACCTCAACAATAAAAAGGAAAGAATATGGTTAAGTTAGCATATTACACCAGCTTTGACCACCAGGGGACATTGTTTTTGTTTTTCGCTTACTTGGCATTAGTTTGCTGGTAAGCTCCCGAGTTGTGTGGGGTTTTTTTGTAGAGGAAGTAATGTTTTTATAAGCAGCTGCCCCCTGCTGGTCAAATCTGGTGTAACTTGTTAAGTTTTGGCCAATATTATTTTTTTTCATCGTCACCTACCAAAGTAGCTTTACAGCAGAGGGCAAAAACATTCTTTACTTTCAATGTAAGTTAATGGAAAGAGATTTTATTGAAGTGGAAAAAACTGAGTGAGGTGTGTTTGTTTTTTTGTTGTTTTTTTTTTTTTGTTGTTTTTTTTGTTGTTTTTTTTTTTTTAACTGGCTGAAACAGAAAGCCATACTATTTTTAGAATTTTTGCTACGTCGAAACAAATAAATAATGTGGGACGTAGACTCAGGAACACCCTTCTATCTACACACACACATCGAGTCACTCACTCACCAATCAGGCATAACATTATGAACACCTCCTTGTTTCTTGTGTCTCCACTCATTATCCATTTAATCAGCTCCACTTACTATATCCTGATGTCAGTGTTACTGCAGTACTGAGAATGATCCACCACCCAAATAGTACCTGCTCTCTGGGGGTCCATGGGGGTCCATGGGGGTCCTGGCCACTGAAGAACAGGGTAACAGAGTATCAGAGAAACAGATGGACTACAGTCTGTAACTGTAGAACTACAGAGTGCAGCTATACAGTAAGTGGAGCTGGTAAAGTGGACAATGAGTGTAGAAACAAGGAGGTGGTCAGAATGTCACACCTGATCAGTGTAAACACAGATTGTGATCACCTGTGAATGGTAAATACTATAATTCTGGTACTTGTAGTTTTTTTTTTTTTTAATTCTTTAATAAAATATGGAGAGAGCGCAGTCATACTAGCCCGTTTGTACCAGCTACCACTGGTGCTACTTGTCTTTGTGGTTCTTCGTTAAAATATATTTGTTGTTTATTTATTTTTCAGGCCTAGGAGGAGGTGTGTCAGCAGGAGCAGCAGGAGGCCAGCAGCAGCTGAACGGTGAGGCCAGAAGGAGGCGCTGTAACTCTACGGATGCCTCCGTGGGTCCGATTGCACAGGAAGAGCCGTCGGAGGAGCAGGAGCAGCAGAAGGAGCTGGACGGAGTATATAATCTGTTTTTCGTTAACAATAACTGGTACTTCTTCCTGCGGCTGCACCAGACTTTGTGCTCGCGGCTGCTGAGAGTTTACCGGCAGGCAGAGCGGCAGCTGCTGGAGCATCGAGCAGAACAGAGCGCAGAGCGTGTCCTGGTGGCGGAGGGACGCCGGGACAAGGCCACGGATCTAGCCATGGAGCTACGGCTTAAACAGCCCAGTAAGAATGTACACAAACACACAAACTCCTGTTCTGTCTTAACATTATGAAATAATAGATGCCGTTTTGCCGCCTGTTCTTCCTGTGTTACAGAGTTAACATTACAGAGGCTTTTTAAATGAAACAGTAGAAGCCGTATCGCCCCCTACGCTTCCTGTAGTGTATTACAGTCTGTCAGAGCGACTGTGTGGATCATATGAACATTATAGAGCTTTTTAAATGAAACAGTAGAAGCCGTATCGCCCCCTACGCTTCCTGTAGTGTATTACAGTCTGTCAGAGCGACTGTGTGGATCATATGAACATTATAGAGCTTTTTAAATGAAACAGTAGAAGCCGTATCGCCCCCTACGCTTCCTGTAGTGTATTACAGTCTGTCAGAGCGACTGTGTGGATCATATGAACATTATAGAGCTTTTTAAATGAAACAGTAGAAGCCGTATCGCCCCCTACGCTTCCTGTAGTGTATTACAGTCTGTCAGAGCGACTGTGTGGATCATATGAACATTATAGAGCTTTTTAAATGAAACAGTAGAAGCCGTATCGCCCCCTACGCTTCCTGTAGTGTATTACAGTCTGTCAGAGCGACTGTGTGGATCATATGAACATTATAGAGCTTTTTAAATGAAACAGTAGAAGCCGTATCGCCCCCTACGCTTCCTGTAGTGTATTACAGTCTGTCAGAGCGACTGTGTGGATCATATGAACATTGTAGAGCTTTTTAAATGAAACAGTAGAAGCCGTATCGCCCCCTACGCTTCCTGTAGTGTATTACAGTCTGTCAGAGCGACTGTGTGGATCATATGAACATTATAGAGCTTTTTAAATGAAACAGTAGAAGCCGTATCGCCCCCTACGCTTCCTGTAGTGTATTACAGTCTGTCAGAGCGACTGTGTGGATCATATGAACATTATAGAGCTTTTTAAATGAAACAGTAGAAGCCGTATCGCCCCCTACGCTTCCTGTAGTGTATTACAGTCTGTCAGAGCGACTGTGTGGATCATATGAACATTATAGAGCTTTTTAAATGAAACAGTAGAAGCCGTATCGCCCCCTACGCTTCCTGTAGTGTATTACAGTCTGTCAGAGCGACTGTGTGGATCATATGAACATTATAGAGCTTTTTAAATGAAACAGTAGAAGCCGTATCGCCCCCTACGCTTCCTGTAGTGTATTACAGTCTGTCAGAGCGACTGTGTGGATCATATGAACATTATAGAGCTTTTTAAATGAAACAGTAGAAGCCGTATCGCCCCCTACGCTTCCTGTAGTGTATTACAGTCTGTCAGAGCGACTGTGTGGATCATATGAACATTATAGAGCTTTTTAAATGAAACAGTAGAAGCCGTATCGCCCCCTACGCTTCCTGTAGTGTATTACAGTCTGTCAGAGCGACTGTGTGGATCATATGAACATTATAGAGCTTTTTAAATGAAACAGTAGAAGCCGTATCGCCCCCTACGCTTCCTGTAGTGTATTACAGTCTGTCAGAGCGACTGTGTGGATCATATGAACATTATAGAGCTTTTTAAATGAAACAGTAGAAGCCGTATCGCCCCCTACGCTTCCTGTAGTGTATTACAGTCTGTCAGAGCGACTGTGTGGATCATATGAACATTATAGAGCTTTTTAAATGAAACAGTAGAAGCCGTATCGCCCCCTACGCTTCCTGTAGTGTATTACAGTCTGTCAGAGCGACTGTGTGGATCATATGAACATTATAGAGCTTTTTAAATGAAGCAGTAGAAGCCGTATCGCCCCCTACGCTTCCTGTAGTGTATTACAGTCTGTCAGAGCGACTGTGTGGATCATATGAACATTATAGAGCTTTTTAAATGAAACAGTAGAAGCTGTATCGCCCCCTACGCTTCCTGTAGTGTATTACAGTCTGTCAGAGCGACTGTGTGGATCATATGAACATTATAGAGCTTTTTAAATGAAGCAGTAGAAGCCGTATCGCCCCCTACGCTTCCTGTGGTGTATTACAGTCTGTCAGAGCGACTGTGTGGATCATATGAACATTATAGAGCTTTTTAAATGAAACAGTAGAAGCCGTATCGCCCCCTACGCTTCCTGTAGTGTATTACAGTCTGTCAGAGCGACTGTTGGGTGGCACAATTCTTCTTTAAATTGAGCTCATGATACTTCTGTTTCTTTAAAAAGGCTCAAATGTAAAATCTTCATTTCACTGATGAAGATGTGATAACAGTAGTAGACAATTTACGCACATCCTCAGAAGATGCTCCTTCACCAAATTTTCTCTTTGTCATCAGATTCATCTGCTTGGGGAAGGACAACCTACGAAATGCTACGAAATGTCCTTCCACATTAAGAATTAAGACTTCAGAACCTTCAGCCAACTGTGGAATTAGACCTCCACGTTTAACCCATCCATGCAGTGAAACACTCACATACATGCGCATTAGTGAGCAGACAAACTAGGGGGCAGTGAGCACACTTGCCCAGAGCAGGGGGCAGCCCTATCCACGGCACCCAGGGAGCAGTTGGGGGTCAGGTGTCTTGCTCAAGGGCACTTGAGGGGCTCGAACCAGCAACCTTCCGGTCACAGGGCTGGTTCCCTAACCTCCAGCCCACATTTTGCATTTTACATGTTGCACGCAATTACAGATTTCCACCAGAGAGGTCTCCAAATCCTGAAAACTTACATAGTGCAGCTTTACATGAATAAAATAAAAACACAATAATTGCCGAGATCCTGATTGTAAAACACACCAAAGAGAAAATAGGATGCAACTAGGATGCACTCCGATACCGATTCACTTAGCCAAGTTATTGTAGTAGCCCTTCTGAAATATGGATGTGTTTGTAAAATGTGCTGGCTCTGTGCTCAGGTGAGGTGGAGCTGGAGGAGTATTATCCCGCTTTCCTGGACATGGTGCGCAGTCTGCTGGACGGTAATCTAGAGTCCACGCAGTACGAGGACACGCTGCGGGAAATGTTCACCATCCACGCTTACATCGGCTTTACCGTAGACAAACTCATCCAGAACATCGTCAGACAGGTGACGGATGCATTCACTAATGCACAGTTACTATTTATGTAATCATGTAATATTATATCATTTTAAAATTATAATTTTAAACTGTTACATTAACTGCTAAATTATGACTATTACTATTAGCGCTTTATACTTCGTAAAGTTGTACATCAATGTTAATGTCAGAAAAAATAGAATGTGTAAAGAATTCTAGATTAAGATTTAAAAACTGTCAATGTTCATTTTTCATAATTAATTGAATTCTGTAATATACATTATGTACTTTTTAATATGTTACTCAGTAAAAAAAATTAATTGTTCACAAAGGATGCACTGAATTATTATTATTATTATTATTATTATTATTATTATTATTATTATAAAAAAAATTGGACATTTTTAATGAAGCTATTTTCCGGAGTGGAACTTTTACTCCTCAGCTCCAGGGCTGGAGCCGACTGCTCTAGGCTAATAACCATTTTTAACACGTTATTCATCCGTAGCGAGTCATACTGGAGCTGAAGTTTCCCAGCTTTCATATAGTTTCAAGCATTGGAGCAAAACGCAGCCGTGTCCCTCTCCTGACATTTTATTTTGACTTTATTGGGGAGGCGCCCAGTTTGTAGAATATTTTTGCGGATTTGTTTGTCCTTGTGTTTTGTTAGTGTGTCTGCTGGGATGTTAATGTTTAATAAATATTTTTAAACTGAAGTTTAGTCTTTTTTTTTTTTTTTTGTTCGACAAAAATACATTTAGCCTATTTAATATGCAATGATGAGCAAAGTGCGTTCACTAATTTCTAATTTTAAAGTTCTAATTTGGCCAGAGGTGTGAAGAACTTCTACGACTGTGTATATTAAATATGGTCAAAGTTAACAGCGAATTAACTTTTTTTTTTTTTTTTTTGGTTTCCTGTGTGTGTGTGTGTGTGTGTGGTGCAGCTGCAGCACCTGGTGAGTGATGAGGTGTGTCTGCAGGTGGCTGAGCTGTACACAGCCGAGCGAAAGCGCGGAGCGGCCGGCGGTAACCTCTCCTCGCAGTGCGTGAGAGCGGCCTGGGAGACCAGCTACCAGTGGAAGGCCGAGAGGGTGATGGCCGAGGAGAACTGCTTTAAGGTAACCACGGAAACGGGCAGATGAGGGCAGTACGGCCAAAGTTTTTGTCGTGTTTTAATTACAGTATCTGACTGATTCGGTATGTTTTGCAGCACAGATCTATTTCGGTAAAACCTTTTATAGACATAAATCTATTTAAGTAAGCGTATTTTTATAGATTAACTGACTCTAAACAAGAACCATTTTTACCCACCACAAGTCTGAAACACAGGCTGATTCAAAAAGATTGATCCGATTTCAAATGGTCATATTTTTCCGACCGTGAGGCGCCGAGGAACCAATCACAATCCAGTTGTGAGAGGAGGTCACAGAGTTTCTGACCGTCAGTGGAAGACGGCTCCCCCTTCAGTCTGAGAGGAGATGAGACCCCTGAGCAGAGCGTTCTGCGTTCTCCACGTCAATAAGAGTGAATCCGTCAGAACTGAGCAGTGGGATGTTGGTGGGCAGTGAAGCTCCAGCAGCTCAGAGCGTTCGGCGCTGGTTCCACAGCACTGGATGATCTCCGAAATCCCACTGAAAGAGCCGTGAGAGCAGCGACGCCCGACACACTCAGTCCAGTCTGGGAGGAGTTTGACTGTGGTGGTGATGTCGTCCGTCCAGCTGGAGGAGGTTCAGACTGAGACCTTGTACCGGCCGGGCGACCGGGGTCCTAGCTGTACAGATAAACCTATGTCATTGTCTCTGAGCCAAATTGTGCCGAGTTAGTGTTTTCCTCTGGTCTCTGCTACTCTGAACATCTGTGTCTGTGGGGTCATTTCAGGTCATGTTCATCCAGAACAAAGGCCAGGTCACCATGACCATCGAGCTGCTGGACACAGAGGAGGCCCAGGCTGATGACCCGCTGGACGTGCAGGTAATGTGTGCGTGCATGTACAACAAAATCAGAGCTGAAGAGGAGAAGTGTTGAGTTTGTGGATGAAAGCAGATGAAATGGGAGCCTCTAATAAAAGAGCATCACTTCATTAACAGCTACCAGCGCCGCTCTGTAGGCGACCCTGCCCGTCTGCAGGGACAGCAGAGGAGGGGAAAGTTCAGCTCCTCACTGCTGGGCTTTAGTCACATTTAGGGATCATACGCCTTCAAAGAGGGGGGCAGTTATTGATTATCACCCCCCCTAATTCTTCAGTGAAATGAAGCTGAAGGCAGATATTCACCAGATTCTCATTAAAATTTACCCGTTCCACCTTAAATGGGGCAGCAGTTCTGATGCCTGAGGCCCCAGACTGTAACTGCTGTACCATTTAAGGTGGAATGGGAAATTTAGCCAGCTAGCTACTGAGACGTCAACGTCAGTTTTTTATGCTTGTTATGAAGAAAAGGACCATAATACATTAACCTGAAATAAAACAATGGTTATCATAATGTTTTAACAATGAAAATTCTCACATTTGTGGGTTTTTTTGGTCTCTTGGGCTCTGTTTTGGTGTGTGTGTGTGTGTGTGTGGTGGGGTTTTTTTTTTTTTTTTTTTTTTCCCTCATATCTCTCTGTTTGGAGTTTCTCTGAAAAACCTCATGTAACCCCAGCACTTCACCCAACCCCTCTGTTTTAACAAGAATCAGGACACCCTACCCCTAGACATGACGGCACAAAACAGATGGGTGGGGCTAGGTGATGGGGGCCAGGGGTAAAATGGGATTGGGCCAAAAAATGCCCTGTGGGGGGTGTGTACAGGCATATGCAAAAGTTTGAACACCCCTGTTCAAATTACAGTTACAGTGAGGAGTTGGTTCATAGCCCTTTGGTTGTTTATGATATATAATCAAATTAGTCTGTGTTTTAATTGTGTGTGTGTGTGTGTGTGTGTGTGTGTGTGTGTGTGTGTGTGTTGCATGATTCTAGTGCCTCTCTACTTATATGGAGCAGTTTGTTGGGGCAGAATCATCCACATGTTCACAGGCGGAAGGATATTACTTCAAACCCGTGTTCCTGCCCAGGTAAAGAGCAAACATCATATTGGTTCATTTAGAAAGAGCTCTATAATGTTCATATGATCCACACGCTCATTCAAGTTGTATTTATATAGAGCCTCTCTCAAACGACAGAACTCGACCCTCCTCTCCCTGTTTTTAATTCAAAGCGGGGTTAGGAGGGCAGTGTTGTGTCTCTCGCAGTGCAGATGCCTGGTATAAACGTTAATACCGGTGCATCTTACTGCAAGATGTACACCCATCAAACACAACGTTCTGACCACCTCCTTGTTTCTACGCTCACTGTCCACTTTATCAGCTCCACTTACTGTATAGCTGCTCTCTGTAGTTCTACAGTTACAGACTGTAGTCCATCTGTTTCTCTGATACTCTGTTACCCTGTTCTTCAGTGGTCAGGACCCCCATGGACCCTCACAGAGCAGGTACTATTTGGGCGGTGGGTCATTCTCAGCACTGCAGTAACACTGACGACGTGGTGATGGAGGTGTTAGTGTGTGTTGTGCTGGTATGAGTGGATCAGACACAGCAGTGCTGCTGGAGTTTTTAAACACTGTGTCCACTCACTGTCCACTCTATTAGACACTCCTACCTTGTCGGTCCACCTTGTAGATGTAAAGTCAGAGACGACAGCTCATCTGCTGCTGCACAGTTTGTGCTGGTCATCCTCTAGTCCTTCATCAGTGGTCACAGGACGCTGCCCACAGGACGCTGCCCACAGGACGCTGCCCACAGGACGCTGCTGGCTGGATATTTTTGGTTGGTGGACTGTTCTCAGTCCAGCAGTGACACTGAGGTGTTTAAAAACTCCAGCAGCACTGCTGTTTCTGATCCACTCAGACCAGCACAACACACACTAACACACCACCACGAGGTCAGTGTTACTGCAGTGCTGAGAATGACCCACCACCCAAACAGAACCTGCTCTGTGAGGGTCCATATACCAAACTGATCGCTTTTTTTTTTTTAATCCATGATCAACATAAACACGTTTACCTGTTTCTACTTTACTGTGTCGACGCAAACGACGAGTTCATTGAGCGCCGTTTGGTGCAGCAGCAGCTTAAACGTTGAGTAGTGTGTGATCCCTGATTATTTGGTGTGGATCCCCAAAACTTGTTTGGTGTGAGAGACCCAGTTTTTTTATAATCTGTTAAGACTTTAAAAGTTATGTAGTGTACCCAAAGCATAAGGTCCGGGAATGTTCTGATTGATAAAGACTGTAATGAAAAACTCTGGAGAGTATTATAGTTATTAATAATAATAATAATAATAATAATAATATGTACTTTTTTCACTGAAAACGCTGCTTGTGTGATGTATTTAAAAGGCTGAGGAGTCTTGTTTCTAGTATAGATTTTGAAGGGCTTATAAAAAATTTTTTTTTAATGTGCTTATTTATGCTTTGTTTATCAGGATATTGTTATTGCTGGGAGATGTTGTGATTAAAGTGGTCCACTTGCGTTCTGTGTAGGAACCTGAGGCATTTCCGGCGCTGGCAGCTGAAACAGGTGGAGGCTCTGCGGTGTCGGAGGGAGTGGAGGGGGCAGCTCGGGGTGGAAAACGCCGGAAGCCTCGATTGTCGCTTTAAACTCAACACGCACAAGATGGTGTTCGTCATGAACTCGGAGGATTACATGTACCGCCGGGGGGCACTACTGAAGGCCAGAAAGGTACTGCACACCAAACTGACTTGCACTGCTGAAATCAGTCGGTTCTCTGGGCTGGCCTTAGTGCCGCTGCATTAGTTTTAATTGCTTCCCAGCGATCGGCACCAAGGGTAGATGAGTGATTTTGACTGTAGTGTTTCTGAAGTGATTTTAATCCAGTATGAATCTGCAGTGTGTAGTTTTACAGTCTGACTGTAATAATTGTGGAGTGATTTTAATCCAGTATGAATCTGCAGTGTGTGTAGTTTTACAGTCTGATGGTAATAATTGTGGAGTGATTTTAATCCAGTATGAATCTGCAGTGTGTGTAGTTTTACCGTCTGACGGTAATAATTGTGGAGTGATTTTAATCCAGTATGAATCTGCAGTGTGTGTAGTTTTACAGTCTGACTGTAATAATTGTGGAGTGATTTTAATCCAGTATGAATCTGCAGTGTGTGTAGTTTTACAGTCTGACTGTAATAATTGTGGAGTGATTTTAATCCAGTATGAATCTGCAGTGTGTGTAGTTTTACAGTCTGATGGTAATAATTGTGGAGTGATTTTAATCCAGTATGAATCTGCAGTGTGTGTAGTTTTACAGTCTGACTGTAATAATTGTGGAGTGATTTTAATCCAGTATGAATCTGCAGCGTGTGTAGTTTTACAGTCTGACTGTAATAATTGTGGAGTGATTTTAATCCAGTATGAATCTGCAGTTTTACAGTCTGACTGTAATAATTGTGGAGTGATTTTAATCCAGTATGAATCTGCAGCGTGTAGTTTTACAGTCTGACTGTAATAATTGTGGAGTGATTTTAATCCAGTATGAATCTGCAGTTTTACAGTCTGACTGTAATAGTTGTGGAGTGATTTTAATCCAGTATGAATCTGCAGTTTTACAGTCTGACTGTAATAATTGTGGAGTGATTTTAATCCAGTATGAATCTGCAGCGTGTAGTTTTACAGTCTGACTGTAATAATTGTGGAGTGATTTTAATCCAGTATGAATCTGCAGTTTTACAGTCTGACTGTAATAATTGTGGAGTGATTTTAATCCAGTATGAATCTGCAGCGTGTAGTTTTACAGTCTGACTGTAATAATTGTGGAGTGATTTTAATCCAGTATGAATCTGCAGTTTTACAGTCTGACTGTAATAATTGTGGAGTGATTTTAATCCAGTATGAATCTGCAGCGTGTAGTTTTACAGTCTGACTGTAATAATTGTGGAGTGATTTTAATCCAGTATGAATCTGCAGCGTGTAGTTTTGCAGTCTGACTGTAATAATTGTGGAGTGATTTTAATCCAGTATGAATCTGCAGTGTGTAGTTTTACAGTCTGACTGTAATAATTGTGGAGTGATTTTAATCCAGTATGAATCTGCAGTGTGTAGTTTTACAGTCTGACTGTAATAATTGTGGAGTGATTTTAATCCAGTATGAATCTGCAGCGTGTAGTTTTACAGTCTGTCTGTAATAATTGTGGAGTGATTTTAATCCAGTATGAATCTGCAGTGTGTGTAGTTTTACAGTCTGATGGTAATAATTGTGGAGTGATTTTAATCCAGTATGAATCTGCAGTGTGTAGTTTTACAGTCTGACTGTAATAATTGTGGAGTGATTTTAATCCAGTATGAATCTGCAGCGTGTATTTTTACAGTCTGACTGTAATAATTGTGGAGTGATTTTAATCCAGTATGAATCTGCAGCGTGTAGTTTTATAGTCTGACTGTAATAATTGTGGAGTGATTTTAATCCAGTATGAATCTGCAGTGTGTAGTTTTACAGTCTGACTGTAATAATTGTGGAGTGATTTTAATCCAGTAAGAATCTGCAGTGTGTAGTTTTACAGTCTGACTGTAATAATTGTGGAGTGATTTTAATCCAGTATGAATCTGCAGTGTGTAGTTTTACAGTCTGACTGTAATAATTGTGGAGTGATTTTAATCCAGTATGAATCTGCAGTGTGTAGTTTTACAGTCTGACTGTAATAATTGTGGAGTGATTTTAATCCAGTAAGAATCTGCAGTGTGTAGTTTTACA
The DNA here is from genome assembly GCF_015220715.1 of Pygocentrus nattereri. Classification (NCBI taxonomy): domain Eukaryota; kingdom Metazoa; phylum Chordata; class Actinopteri; order Characiformes; family Serrasalmidae; genus Pygocentrus; species Pygocentrus nattereri. The sequence goes on along the minus strand of NC_051238.1, from coordinate 2,281,380 downwards.
GTCTGACTGTAATAATTGTGGAGTGATTTTAATCCAGTAAGAATCTGCAGTGTGTAGTTTTACAGTCTGACTGTAATAATTGTGGAGTGATTTTAATCCAGTATGAATCTGCAGTGTGTGTAGTTTTACAGTCTGACTGTAATAATTGTGGAGTGATTTTAATCCAGTATGAATCTGCAGTGTGTGTAGTTTTACAGTCTGATGGTAATAATTGTGGAGTGATTTTAATCCAGTAAGAATCTGCAGTGTGTAGTTTTACAGTCTGACGGTAATAATTGTGGAGTGATTTTAATCCAGTATGAATCTGCAGTGTGTGTAGTTTTACAGTCTGATGGTAATAATTGTGGAGTGATTTTAATCCAGTATGAATCTGCAGTGTGTAGTTTTACAGTCTGACTGTAATAATTGTGGAGTGATTTTAATCCAGTATGAATCTGCAGTGTGTGTAGTTTTACAGTCTGATGGTAATAATTGTGGAGTGATTTTAATCCAGTAAGAATCTGCAGTGTGTAGTTTTACAGTCTGACGGTAATAATTGTGGAGTGATTTTAATCCAGTATGAATCTGCAGTGTGTAGTTTTACAGTCTGACTGTAATAATTGTGGAGTGATTTTAATCCAGTATGAATCTGCAGTGTGTGTAGTTTTACCGTCTGACAGTAATAATTGTGGAGTGATTTTAATCCGGTGTGAATCTGAATTTGCGTTCTGTCTTACTGGAATGTCATTACACATTGTCAGAGAGGAGAAGATGGTCTTTGTGTTCTTATCTTTGTCTTTTTTCCTGTGTTGTTCAGTCTCAGCAGTTTGTGGCGCGACTGCAGCACGAGCGTTTTGCGCAGTGGCACAGCTCATGGCAGAGCGAGAACATTTCGGCCTCGGCCGCCCGTGCGGTGCAGGCGTGGCTGCTGGGAGATAACCACGACGACCTGCTGCCCTGCAAGACCACCTGCACGCCCACACAGATCAAAGGTCAACCTGTCAACAAGTACCAGGTGCACTACAGCAGCAAAGCCCCGGCCTCACCGTAACTCAGCATAACAGACACTCTGCTGCTCTCTCGCTCTCTCTCTCTCTCGCTCTCCCTCTGTCTCGCTCTCCCTCTCTCGCTCTCCCTCTCTCGCTCTCCCTCTCTCGCTCTCCCTCTCTCTCTCTCCCTCTCTCGCTCTCCCTCTCTCGCTCTCCCTCTCTCTCTCTCTCGCTCTCTCTCTCTCTCCCTCTCTCTCTCTCTCGCTCTCTCTCTCTCTCGCTCTCTCTCTCTCTCCCTCTCTCCCTCTCTCGCTCTCTCTCTCTCGCTCTCTCTCTCTCGCTCTCTCTCTCTCTCTCTCTCGCTCTCTCTCTCTCGCTCTCTCTCGCTCTCGCTCCCTCTCTCGCTCTCTCTCTCGCTCTCTCTCTCGCTCTCTCTCTCGCTCTCTCTCGCTCTCTCTCTCGCTCTCTCTGAAACTGGCCGGACACTGAACGGTGTGATGAGGAGGACGCACACGGACGCTGAAAGATGGAACAAAGACTGCTTGGGGATGTGACCATGCAATCAAGCGAAATGTGAATGAATATTGAACTTTTTTTTTTTTTTTTTTTAAAGAAAACAAAAGAAAAGTCCATTGTAGTTTTTAGCAAATGAAGCCAGACGGCCTTTTGTTTGTTTGTGTGTTTGTATGGAAGCGCTGAGAGAAACGGTTTGTCTTCATCAACGATGCGGATTTTCCTCAAGAGCATATATAACGCGTTTGCGCAGCCGCTGTCATATGAAAACTTCTAACTCCATTTTTCAGTTTACTCGTATGTTTCTGCTCTGTTCAACATCGCCAGCTGCCCTGTACTGTGTGAACTATGGATCATGATGAATGATGGACCAGCACAAACGGTCCAAAGTGACTTACAATAAGATGTCAGTGTTTGTTTTTTTTTTTGTTTGTTTGTTTGTTTTCCCCCCATCTCTGAAATATGCAGTTTTCCTACGACAGCGATCAGCATTCCGTATCTGCACTTCTCCGGTTCTGAGTGATTACTGAATGAAAGGATCATGTCTTTGGTGTTCGCTGGCAGCCTTTTTTTGTCTTCACTTTGGTTTATTCTTTTATATATATATATTTTTTCCCTCTTCCTGGAACTGTACGAAGGATTGCCAGTGGCTGTGCACAGACTCACCAGTCCGAGTCGTTATTTTTATTTTTTTTTTTGTTTTTTTGTTCCACATCTGAGATCATGTATCATATCAACTTCGCCAAATCTTTTGCTTTTTGTTTTGGTGTAATTTTTACATATTAAAAACAGAAAATGATGAAATATCAGTGTTTTGAAAAGAATGTATAACATTTATCCTGTATCAGTCATCTTGAAATAAACAACCTAGTTGTGCAGTTCTTAAACACTCTGAATGGAGCGACATGGTTCTTGTCCAGGTGAACTTGCTTGGTAGAATAGTGCGAAACACTTATTATTCATTTTATTATTATTATTATTATTATTATAAATAGGGCAGAACAAGGCGCAGCCTTGAGGCCGAGTCACAACATGCTGACTAAATTTTGTGAGCATTTGAAGTTGAAGTGAGTTATTTTGCATTACAGATGGCACAAATAAATGGTGCATGTGGAACTTTGGGTTTGAAACATGACTGGGTATAAAGAGCATCTCAGAGAGGCGGAGACTTTCAGAAGTAAAGATGAGGAGGGTTCACCACTCTGTGAAACACTGCACCATCAAATAGAGCAACAGTTCAAGAAGAACGTTTCTCAACGTAAAACAGCAAAGAACTTGTGATCTTTGGGCCCTCAGGCAGCACTGCATTAAAAACAGACATGGTTCTGTAGTGGAAATCACTGCATGGGCTCAGAGACACTTCTGAAAACCACTGTCTGTGAACACAGTTCATCACTGTATCCACAAACGCTGTTAAACTCTAAAACACAAAGAAGAACCCAAATATAAACAGGATCCAGAAACGCTGCCACCTTCTCTGGGCCTGAGCTCATTTAAAATGGACTGAGGGGAAGTGGAAAAGTGTCCTGTGGGTCGACGAATCAACATTTGAAATTCTTTATGGAGATCACGGACGCTGTGTCCTCCGGGCTGAAGACCACTCAGCCTGTTATTAGTGCACAGTTCAAAAGCCAGTATTCATGATGGTTTAGGGGGCATTAGTGCACATGACATGGGTGATGTGCACATCTGTGAAGGCACCATTAAAGCTGAATGATATATACATGTAGCAACATCTGCTGCCTTTTCAGGGAAGGCCTTAATTACTTCAGCAAGACGATGTCAAGCCACATTCTGAATGTATTACAGCAGCATTGCTCAGTATTAAGAGTCCAGGTGCTAAACTGACCTGACTGCAGTCCAGACGGTCAACATCTGGTGCATTATCAAATGATAAATACAGCAAATGAGCCCCCGAATTGTAGAGCAGCTGAAATGCTGTATCAAACACACACGCACCTTTTAAGCTGCTTATCCTTCTGGGTTGCGGGGGAGCGGGAGCTGGAGCCTAACCCAGCAGTCGGGTGGAAGGCAGGATGCACCCTGGACAGGTCGCCAGTCCATCGCAGAGCAGACAGACAGACACAGACACCTAGGATTGGCAATTTGTCCAGGCAGTTTGAGGTTTCCCTGCTCAAACACACCCACTTGACCTGGCAATTAGCAGATGAGTGTAATCAGGTGTGTTGGAGCAGATTAATTCACTGCAAAACAGCAGAGGGCGCCCACGAGTGAGTCCTCAGTGAATGGAGTAAATGGAGCTAAACGGCTAAAAAGGAACAGTTAAAATAGTTTCTAATCACCCAGAACTTTCTTTTCATTTTAGACAGTAGATGGACGTGTTTCACTAAAAAAACGAAGAAAACTCACCTGTGGGTTTAATTTATTCTACAGTAAACAGGGTTTGGGGCAGCAGGAGGTACTGCTACTGAGAGCTGATTGGTTAGTGTTACTGCTACTGAGAGCTGATTGGTTAGTGTTACTGCTACTGAGAGCTGATTGGTTAGTGTTACTGCTACTGAGAGCTGATTGGTTAGTGTTACTGCTACTGAGAGCTGATTGGTTAGTGTCCCTGCTACTGAGAGCTGATTGGTTAGTGTTACTGCTACTGAGAGCTGATTGGTTATCGTTACTGCTACTGAGAGCTGATTGGTTAGTGTCCCTGCTACTGAGAGCTGATTGGTTAGAGTTACTGCTACTGAGAGCTGATTGGTCAGTGTTACTGCTACTGAGAGCTGATTGGTTATCGTTACTGCTACTGAGAGCTGATTGGTTATCGTTACTGCTACTGAGAGCTGATTGGTTAGAGTTACTGCTACTGAGAGCTGATTGGTTAGTGTCCCTGCTACTGAGAGCTGATTGGTCAGTGTTACTGCTACTGAGAGCTGATTTGTTATCGTTACTGCTACTGAGAGCTGATTGGTTAGAGTTACTGCTACTGAGAGCTGATTGGTTAGTGTTACTGCTACTGAGAGCTGATTGGTTAGTGTTACTGCTACTGAGAGCTGATTGGTTAGAGTTACTGCTACTGAGAGCTGATTGGTTAGTGTTACTGCTCCTGAGAGCTGATTGGTTGGTGTTACTGCTACTGAGAGCTGATTGGTTAGCGTTACTGCTACTGAGAGCTGATTGGTTAGAGTTACTGCTACTGAGAGCTGATTGGTTAGAGTTACTGCTACTGAGAGCTGATTGGTTAGTGTTACTGCTCCTGAGAGCTGATTGGTTAGCGTTACTGCTACTGAGAGCTGATTTGTTATCGTTACTGCTACTGAGAGCTGATTGGTTAGAGTTACTGCTACTGAGAGCTGATTGGTTAGAGTTACTGCTCCTGAGAGCTGATTGGTTGGTGTTACTGCTACTGAGAGCTGATTGGTTAGCGTTACTGCTACTGAGAGCTGATTGGTTAGCGTTACTGCTACTGAGAGCTGATTGGTTAGTGTTACTGCTACTGAGAGCTGATTGGTTAGTGTCCCTGCTACTGAGAGCTGATTGGTCAGTGTTACTGCTACTGAGAGCTGATTGGTTATCGTTACTGCTACTGAGAGCTGATTGGTTAGTGTCCCTGCTACTGAGAGCTGATTGGTTAGTGTTACTGCTACTGAGAGCTGATTGGTTAGTGTTACTGCTACTGAGAGCTGATTGGTTAGTGTCCCTGCTACTGAGAGCTGATTGGTTAGTGTCCCTGCTACTGAGAGCTGATTGGTCAGTGTTACTGCTACTGAGAGCTGATTGGTTAGTGTCCCTGCTACTGAGAGCTGATTGGTCAGTGTTACTGCTACTGAGAGCTGATTGGTTATCGTTACTGCTACTGAGAGCTGATTGGTTAGTGTTACTGCTACTGAGAGCTGATTGGTTAGTGTTACTCCTACTGAGAGCTGATTGGTTGGCGTTACTGCTACTGAGAGCTGATTGGTTGGCGTTACTACTACTGAGAGCTGATTGGTTAGAGTTACTGCTACTGAGAGCTGATTGGTTGGCGTTACTGCTACTGAGAGCTGATTGGTTGGCGTTACTGCTACTGAGAGCTGATTGGTTAGCGTTACTGCTACTGAGAGCTGATTGGTTATCGTTACTGCTACTGAGAGCTGATTGGTTAGTGTCCCTGCTACTGAGAGCTGATTGGTCAGTGTTACTGCTACTGAGAGCTGATTGGTTATCGTTACTGCTACTGAGAGCTGATTGGTTAGTGTTACTGCTACTCAGAGCTGATTGGTTAGAGTTACTGCTACTGAGAGCTGATTGGTTAGCGTTACTGCTACTGAGAGCTGATTGGTTGGCGTTACTGCTACTGAGAGCTGATTGGTTGGCGTTACTGCTACTGAGAGCTGATTGGTTAGCGTTACTGCTACTGAGAGCTGATTGGTTGGTGTTACTGCTACTGAGAGCTGATTGGTTAGCGTTACTGCTACTGAGAGCTGACTGGTTGGCGTTACTGCTACTGAGAGCTGATTGGTTAGTGTTACTGCTACTGAGAGCTGATTGGTTATCGTTACTGCTACTGAGAGCTGATTGGTTAGTGTTACTGCTACTGAGAGCTGATTGGTTAGCGTTACTGCTACTGAGAGCTGATTGGTTAGCGTTACTGCTACTGAGAGCTGATTGGTTAGCGTTACTGCTACTGAGAGCTGATTGGTTAGCGTTACTGCTACTGAGAGCTGATTGGTTAGTGTTACTGCTACTGAGAGCTGATTGGTTAGCGTTACTGCTACTGAGAGCTGATTGGTTAGTGTTACTGCTACTGAGAGCTGATTGGTTAGCGTTACTGCTACTGAGAGCTGATTGGTTAGTGTTACTGCTACTGAGAGATGATTGTTTAGAGTTACTGCTACTGAGAGCTGATTGGTCAGTGTTACTGCTACTGAGAGCTGATTGGTTAGCATTACTGCTAGAGCGTGATGATTGGCTGTTCGCGCTCGCTGACGTCATTAATCTACATGAGGTGCTGTTTTAAACTCCTATAGCTCGAGTTTAAAAGCTCTTAAAATTATAACAGCGGTGTTAAAATGTTTTATGCTGTTCAGGAATTGATTGAATTCTTTTACATTAACATGTTTATAAACTATGATGTTGTTCAGATGCTCCATATCAACCCATTCGTTTTGGACTCACTCGGGCGCGCCCTCTGCTGTTTGAGACACCCGGAAGAGTGGAAATTCTCCTCTCTGCCAGCTCTCTGGCCCTTCTTTAGAGTGAATCTGCTTTTGTGCCAGTAGAGGGCGCAAACTCTATGTTCTGCAATCTCGCTCTGTGCAGGGTGTGGGTAGGTTTGAGGTGGAGAGTCCGAGACAGAGAGAGAGAGAAAGAGAGAGAAGAGGGGAAAAACGAGTAATGTCTCTGCAGTCATGGATTTACGCTCCGAGCTGCTGAAGTCCATCTGGTACGCTTTCACCGCGCTGGACGTGGAGAAGAGCGGAAAAGTGTCCAAATCTCAGCTGAAGGTCAGTAACAGAACTTAAACACCTTCTATACCTTTTATATCTTCATATCTAGAACGTTCCTCTCATCATCCGGAGCAGGTGCAGGATGAACATGCAGGGATGCTGTAAGTGTGTGAAGTGATAGAAAAGTGGATGAAGCCCTCGATAAAAGTGTCCTGGTCAGTTCTGTTTGGGTTTCCTGTGCGTTTCTGTGCGTTTTTTTAGAGGAGGCTCAGCTTCGACTTTGTCCTCAGCTACATTTCCTGTGTTACCCATCCTCTGCCACATGGTCTCTAGTAACTGCCTCTCTGCTGAATGTTCCTTATTTTGGAGAAGTGTATGGTTGTTTAAGCAGAACTTACATTTACATTAGATTACATGTTATTCTTGCCCAATCAGGTTTGGGAACAAGTTCAAGAAATACAGATTAATACAGTAAACAGGACACAGAGGCCACATGATCTCACTAGAAATGACTGGCTTCCCTCACCCTGTAGCTTTATTAGACAGTCTGGTGACTGATTTGCACTTTTGAAGCTGTTTCTTGTTTAATAACATCAATAAAGAATAGATTTTATTCAAGTGGCTTCTTTTCAAAGCCTCTTTACAAGTGATTTACATGAAGATTTAAAGGAGGCTCTTTGCTAAAAACGAGTAAAATACAAAGGAAAAGATTCATAATAGTGTCAAAAAGAGATTTTGGCAAAGATAACACAATATTAGTCACGTTTGAATGGAAATAAACTGTCAGCGCTGATCATCATTAACCCTGTACTGCATTCATTTTGTTTTCTAGCACAAAAAATAGCTGAATCCTTTGTACTGAATGCTTCCAAGACTTTATTCCCTCCTAAGGACTATTATTTAGTAATCACATGGAAAAAATAGCAATGGGAAATTTTCTAGCTGTATTTTTTATCGTATTTTTGCTGATTTTTATGACGTCATTGCAGTTTTATGTACAAAACAGTTGTTCATTTCCACATGACATCCCATTTTTCAACTGACTGATATATGTTAATGAGCTCTGCTCTGATTGGCTGCCCTTATTCAAAAAGCAGTCCAGGCTGAAACGCTCCTTATAACTTTGGGGCGAGTGCTGCTGTAGGCTGGCCATATGTAAACATATCGGTTTTTGTGACATCACAACGCAGCTGGGGGTTAAACTTTAACCATGTTTACATATTACACTTCAATAAAAAGAGAAAACGGTCTTTTTTTTATGACATTGCCCTTTTAATAAAAAGTCGGAACAGCTTTATTTTACCCAAAACCCACTTTGTTTCATAAAAACACAGAAAAGACACGAGTAAGATCGCTTTTAGAGGAATAAACGGATAAATGAGTGAAGGAACAAGCAGAACAGCTCAACCGGCCTTTAAAACAGAATTCACAGAGTGGAAAAAGGCGCCGCTCACTCTTTACAAAACTCAAACTGTCATATGTTTGCAAAAAAGAGCTCAAATGAGGGGGCGTGGTTAGGAATTGGGCCCAGACTGATATATCAGGTGGCCGATAATATCGTCCGATATTGACGGCGCACAGTTTTTCCGATATCTGCAAAAAATGGGGTTGATAATGTGGTGAAAATCAGTGCCATTTTTGGCTGCTGGGATTTGAACCCACAACCTGCTGACATCAGCAAAGTGTGTATGAGCGGTCAGTGCCAGCTCACGTCAAGATATGAGAGAAAGAGCCAGTTTGGTCAGTGGTGTTGATCCGTACCAGATCAATAAGCTTTAACACCCAGTAACATCCAGACAGTGATAACGACCTTAAATGCTACATAAGCATCACCGTTGCAGGAGATAAAAGCACATAAATCAATAGAGTCATTGATTAAGTGTTAACTGCATTCACTGTCTGTCTAAAGATGAAGAGATTCAGCTGTTATTGCCGGCATCATCCTGCATGCGCTGCATGTGCAGTGACATATATACAGTATCTCACAAAAGTGAGTGCCCCCCCACATTTCTGCAGATATTTTATTCTCTATTCAGGGGACGACACTGTAGAAATGAACCTTGGGTATATCTTAAAGTGGTCAGTGTGCAGCTTGTACAGCAGTGCAGATTTACTGTCCTCTGAAAAGAACAACACACAGACATTAATGTCTAAACAGCTGGCAGCACAAGTGAGTCCACCTCACAGTGAACGTGTCCAGATTGTGCCCACTTGTGTCACCGTCCCTCCCTGGTGTCGTGTGACTTGTTAGAGTTACAGGGGTCCAGGTGTGAACGGGGAGCAGGGCTGTTAAATTTGGTGTTTTGGGTACAATTCACTCACACTGACCACTGGATATTCAACATGACACCTCTTGGCAAAGAACTCTGAGGATGTGAGAAATAGAATTGCTGCTCTCCACAAAGACGGCCTAGGCTATAAGACTGCTAAGACCCTGAAACTGAGCTATAGCACGGTGGCTGAGGTTTTTCAGTGGTTTTCCAGGACAGGTTCCACTTGGAACAGGCCTCGCCAGGGTCAACCAAAGAATTGAGAGGTTGAAGAAGTGGGAGGTCAGGCTGTCAGTGCTCAGACCACACACCACACAATGCATCAACTTGGCCTGCGCGGGCGTCGTCCCAGAAGGAAGCCTCTTCTGAAGCTGATGCCCGCAAACAGTTTACTGAAGACAAGCAGTCCAAGAACATGGATCACTGGAACCACGTCCTGTGGTCTGACGAGACCAAGCTAAACTTGTTTGGCTCAGATGGTGTCCAGCATGTGTGGTATCGCCCTGGTAAGGAGCACCAAGACAACTGTCTCTTGCCTACAAGCATGGTGGTGGTAGCATCATGGTCTGGAGCTGCAGGAGTGCTGCCGGCACTGGGGAGCTGCGGTTCATCGAGGGGACCCTAACGACCCTAAACACACCTCCAAGATGACTCAGTAGCTGAAGGTAAAGGTAATGAGCTGGCCAAGTATGTCTCCAGACCTAAACCCAACTGAGCACTCTCCTCAAGGAGAAGGAGCGCAAGGTGTCTAACATCCACCTGCTCCGTGATGTCTTCATGGAGGAGTGGAAGAGGATTCCAGTAGAAACCTGTGCAGCTCTGGTGAAGTCCAAGCCCAAGAGGGTTCAGGCAGTGCTAGATAACAATGGTACTAATGATATTCAATGATATTCTGCCCAGAACACAGTGAATTTATAGAAAATGACTGCATTTAACATTCAGCACAACTGATACTGATTTTAATATCAGTCACGCTCTTTGAGTAGTTTCTCCTTCAGCATCACTCAGTTCATCTTCCGTGTGTGCTTTTCATCCGGTGATGAAGTTATTAAAGCTGGCCGAGTCCAGAATCCTTTAAAGCTTGCGTGAGTGCATGAGCACTAATGCGCCGAGGCTTCTCTCTGATCACTCGCAGGCTCTCTGAAAGCTGCTCGAGCTGCTGATGGGAGGCAAGGGCCGGCGGATATTGTGGTTTATTCTGAGCCTCTCGGGCTGTTGATCTGATAACGTGTGCGGCCCCCCTTTGCATCTCAGCTCTGATGTCGTCCATACTGGAGGTTTAAGCTCAGATACTGAGCTGAGATCCTGATAAATGAAGGGATGATGCCACTCACAGTGTCCTGTGTTTAAAGGGCTCATATCCTACATTTATATTGTATTTTCTTCGGTCCACGTTTACATGATCACCGACCTCTTTTATCCCTTAGTATTGATTCTGTTCCTTTAATATATTTAATGATATATGTAAATGAGCTCTGTTCTGATTGGCTGAAAAGAAAAAAAAGCAGTTAGGACCACTCCTTACATCAGCCTGAATGGCTGGGGCTACATTGCTGTAGGCGTAGATGTAAATGCATTGTTTTTTCGTGACGTTACCAAAGCAATTTGTGCTGTTTTTTGCATGATTGTTCCCAGAAATGGTGCATTTTGAATCTAGGCATGCTTTATTTTCAAAATGATGGTGTTTTCCATGATATGGGCCCTTTAATTCATTTTCCATTGGAAGACTAAATCTGCATGTTTAACACTAAAACTGCACTACATCTGCACCCTTGGCATTGCAGTTTAGTTCAGGCCTACATGTAGCCCTGCAGGAAACTGGCTGTTGAAGTGCTACGATTAAGTGTGTGATGTTTGACTCACTCTGCAGATCTTATTTAGGTGGCGTCACTATGCGTCTCTTTCAGGTTCTAAAATAAGTTCTAGCTTATGAAGCACAATCACCAGGATCAGTCTGAGTGTCTTCTTTTTCAGTTCCCTACTGATTTACTGTCCTGCTACACACCACACACTGCTATATACACACCCACACATACAGCAGCAGTTTGTTCTCACCAGACTGATCCGTTTTTATGATTTTAAAGGGCCTTTAAATGGAAAAGAGTTTGATGTATTTTGTAGGAAGTTTCACTCCTCAGTCCATACAGTGCACATATATATGCCTCAATACAGGAGGTCCAATCAGAGCAGAGCTCATTTACATATCATCAGTGTCAGAACAGAATGTGAAAACACCGTCTGCTCATTACGCTGTTTCCAAATTTCTTGTCACGTTATTTAGTTTTTTTTACCTTTTTGTCTTCATTTTATTTGGTAAATTTCATTTCAGCTTTTCAGTCGCTTGTAATTTGCCCGACTACGTTGTAAATGAGGCACCCTCAATGTACTTCCAAGTCGAAACAAAGGTTAATTATTTGATTGATTGACTTAATCATTGATTGATAATTGATGACATGAAGTTTGGTCTGACAGCAACTGTAAATCAGTCTTAAATGAACAGCCTGTTTAATTAGATGCAATAAAGAAAAGTTGGAAAATTATGCATGTAGGAATGAAGCAGGGCTGTGTTTGGTGCATAAACACAAAATAAAAATAAAAAATTAAATAAAAATAAAAAATTAAATAAAAATAAAATGCACAATATGGCACTTTCTATTTATGTCAGTACAATATGTTTCTAGAGCTTGAAAATTTTGAGATAATGTTGAGATTTGATGGTTAACGATGCAATAATTTGTGCCAGTATATACTTTTTTGATGCTTTTCAAACTTTATATATGTATATATATTTCATTGATACCATTGCACTGATCAACTGCGTGTTAATTACAAAGAAAGTATAATTCGTCCTGTTTAACTGGATTTAGTGCAGCACAGTGTGTGAAATATTCAATACAAATAATTGCATTTATAGGTTTTGTAAGTGTTTTTGAATGTGGAACTACTTTGTCTGTTCCAGCTTATCAGATGTCAGAGAAAATAAATATTGTGGTATAGTTTGTGTTGTGAAAACTCAAATGCCATAGACTGTCATGATGTTCAGTTTTTGCAATACATTATTTTGATGTTGACTGTTTTTCCTCTGTGCTGCAGGTTCTGTCCCATAATCTGTGTACGGTGCTCTGTATCCCGCATGACCCGGCGGCTCTAGAGGAGCATTTCAGAGATGATGATGATGGCCCAGTTTCCAGCCAGGGCTACATGCCCTACCTCAACAAATACATCCTGGATAAGGTACAATTACACACCTCTATCAGCTTAAACATACAGGATAAGGTACGATTACACATTCCCAACCGACAAATACAAACCGGAAAATTTACCGTTATACATTCCCACTCGACAAATACATACCGGATAAGGTACCATCACACATTCCCAACCAACAAATACATACCGGATAAGGTACCATCACACATTCCCAATCAACAAATACATACCGGATAAGGTACCATCACACATTCCCAATCAACAAATACATACCGGATAAGGTACCATCACACATTCCCAACCGACAAATACATACCGGATAAGGTACCATCACACATTCCCAATCAACAAATACATACCGGATAAGGTACCATCACACATTCCCAACCGACAAATACATACCGGATAAGGTACCATCACACATTCCCAACCGACAAATACATACCGGATAAGGTACCATCACACATTCCCAACCGACAAATACATACCGGATAAGGTACCATCACACATTCCCAACCGACAAATACATACCGGATAAGGTACCATCACACATTCCCAACCGACAAATACATACCGGATAAGGTACCATCACACATTCCCAACCGACAAATACATACCGGATAAGGTACCATCACAAGTCATATAAGTCATGTGGTATGATATTTCAAGAATAAAGTTGTAATATTTTGAGAAATAAGTCATAAAGAGAATGAAGATCAACATGATCCACAGAAAGAGAGGAGTGAGTGGAGCTCCGGTGCCTGGACAGCAACCGAGACCCCAACGCGTTATAGCAGCCCTTCTACAGTTAACCCCCCTACAGTTAACCCCCCTACAGTTAACCCCCCTACAGTTAACCCCCATACAGTTAACCCCCCTACAGTTAAACCCCCTACAGTTAACCCCCATACAGTTAACCCCCATACAGTTAACCCCCCTACAGTTAACCCCCATACACTTAACCCCCCTACAGTTAACCCCCATACACTTAACCCCCCTACAGTTAACCCCCATACACTTAACCCCCATACAGTTAACCCCCATACAGTTAACCCCCATATACTTAACCCCCCTACAGTTAACCCCCCTACAGTTAACCCCCCTACAGTTAACCCCCATACACTTAACCCCCCTACAGTTAACCCCCATACACTTAACCCCCCTACAGATAACCCCCCTACAGTTAACCCCCCTACAGTTAACCCCCCTACAGTTAACCCCCCTACAGTTAACCCCCATATACTTAACCCCCCTACAGTTAACCCCCATACACTTAACCCCCCTACAGTTAACCCCCCTACAGTTAACCCCCCTACAGTTAACCCCCATACACTTAACCCCCCTACAGATAACCCCCCTACAGATAACCCCCCTACAGTTAACCCCCATACAGTTAACCCCCCTACACTTAACCCCCCTACACTTAACCCCCATACACTTAACCCCCCTACAGTTAACCCCCCTACAGTTAACCCCCATACAGTTAACCCCCCTACAGTTAACCCCCCTACAGTTAACCCCCCTGTAGTTAGCCCCTGTATAGTTGGCCCACTTTATCCTCCAAATATTACAACGTTTTCTCAAAATATGACTTTATTCTCGAAATATTGTGACTTTTTTCTTAAAGTCTACTATTTTTGTTTTTTTTTCAGTGCTCCTCTCCTCGCATGTTCCTAATGTTATTGATGTTATTGGTGTGTGCAGGTGGTGGAGGGAGTGTTTGTGAAGGAGAACGTGGACGAACTTTGCTGGACTCTGACAGCGAAGAAGAACTACAAGCCAGCGGGAGGGAGCATTCTGTCCCACAAAGACGCTTTCCGCCTCTGGTGCCTCTTCATCTTCCTCTCGGAGGATAAATACCCCCTGGTCATGATCCCTGATGAGGTGAGGCCTTTTATCAGTGTTTTCTCAGTGTACATTACAGCTACATCACCAGATTTTACGTCATTGTAGTACAAATTATTAAGTACAAGTTATTCATTTTTCATGTTGAGGAGATTAGATTAAATAATCCACTTGCAGAAGGACGGAGAACATGAGAGAAAAATAAGTTAAAAACAGGAGTTTCAAAATGTGGCTCCTAACAACCATCTGGAAGACCTGGAAGACCCCAAACTGCCCCCATCAGATAAACAGCGCTGAAAGCTTTGATCTCTGAGAGAGAGGAGAAGATCAAGCAGCTTCAGATCTGAAAACATCCACAGGTGTTTCTGTCCATCCTTCCACTGTGAGAAGACCACTCAGCGCTGTGGGTCTGAAAGGACGTGTAGCTGATCAAGAAGAACCTCACTGAGAAAAGGAGACGGACACATCAAACAAAGAAGCTGAACGATGGACTGACCGCCCCAGAGTCCAGACCTCAGCACCACTGAATGGGATTGATTAGTTCAGAAAATCATCAACCAGCTTCTCAGACTGAGCTTTGGAGGCGTGTCTGCAGATTCTCTGAGGAGCTGAAAGTGAGGATCCTGAGAAGAACGGAAGCTGGAATGAAGGGAAGATAAATGAATAACTTGTACTTAATGGTTGTTTTGACTGGAAATGAAGGGGGTCTCTGACTTTCACACAGCGCGTTATCTTTAGTTTCCTAAGATTTCTGAGAAAACGTTGGTTTGTAGATTTAGAGAAGCTTAATGAACTGTGACCTTCAAAGAATCGTCGGTCGCTGTTGATGCTAACTTAGGTTAGAATAGCTGTATTAACTGTGATTATTATTAGATAACTAATAATATAGATCTGCCTTGCAGCCTCAGTGATTTACCATAAACCGACCTATAGAAATACATTGATATCGATAAATATCCACTTAAGAATACGCTGCAAAAAATTGTCTTGTCAAGTAAAAGTACCTTTTACATAGTCAATAAATCCAATATTTCTCCTGCTCATATTGATGTAAGCTTAATTTAAGATAATTTTCCTTATTTATAGACATTGTTACTTCTTTTTAATAAGTTTTTAAGCTATATTATCTCACTATGTTGGCAGATAATTGTGCTTGTTGTAAGAAATGACTTAATAAAATGACCTAAAATAAGTAAAAAATAATGTCTAGAAATAAGGAAAATAATCTTAGAATAAGTGCATAAGATATATTAGATAAATCAACTACATATAATCATTGCTGGACAATAACTGAGTAACTGAGTAAATGTAATGAGTTTCTGTACTTTAGTATTTTTGGTGTATCTGTACTGAAGTTTCTCCGTTCTGGGCGACTTTCTCCTTTCACTCCACTACATTTCAGAGTCTAATATCCGACTTTTTCCTCCTACATTCTGAGAAATCTGTCGTTCCTTTTGGTTTCTGTGTGTATAAAAACGTAACATGTCAAAACGAAAGAAGCGCAAAGCCAGAGCACCAATCAGGGCCCAGCGGTCACTTTGTTTAGAGCTGGTTTTGACCTGTTGGTCATACCGACCCAGTGCAGCACGCGGTTCAACGTCAGCGCAGCAGCGTAAAACTTTGGGAGTCTGTTCAACATAAATGATGAACTAACCTAACTTTGTGTAAATAGAGCTCAATATAGAAATATGTCCACATATGCAGTCGAGACTGACGCGGCTTTTTTCTGAATTTCTACAAACACCATTTCATTTTATAGTAAATGAGTTTGGGCTGGTTTATGTTTATGACCAGACGCCTACAGATCAACATAGTAAAGGAGCTCATCTGTGATCCTGAGTTTAAAGCCAGTTTTTATTCAACTTCAACTTGGAACTAAGTTGTAAATAAATCTGAAACTGAAACTTTGCTTGTGTGTAAAAAGTGATTTCAGAGCCACTCGGTTCTCCCTGATGGAAACTGTTTACCTTCAGTGTTTTGTGCTTCTGATCATTTTAATAGACGTCAGCGTCGCTAATTAATGACGTTCTATTAAAAGACTGGTTTACCAAGAGAGACGCTGGAGGACTTTCACCTGAAATGAGTTCATGAAGCCAGTCTGGTTATAAAAATGATAACAGGACATCAGAGCCAGAATTCCTCTTTTAGTACTTTTACTTTATACTTAAGTACATTTGAAGGGAAATACTTTAGTACTTTTACTCCAGTGGAGGTCTAAAGGGAGGAACTTCTACTTTTACTGGAGGAATATTTTACGTAAGATCTTTTTACTGGACAAGAGAGAACTTCTTGCAGTGTGTAAAAGATTAGTAGAGTAGAAACTGACCACTAACAGTGTCTAATAAGGCAGAAACAACAAAAAACAAAGGAAGTTCATGTTGAGTGTCATCGCTGTTCTACATGCACAGGACAAAACAAACGTAGTATCTAACTGGACACATGACGGCTAATTTGTGAAAGTGGCATCTGCATGTGGATCTGTGCTGTTCATTTGAGTCTGAAGTGCTGCGTTGGGGTGACGCCCTTCTTAGTACAGCCAGCTTACGCACAAGAAATAAGGAAGTACCAGCATGATGTTGTGTTCTCAGGGCTGGAGGTGATTGGTCATGTTTTTCTGAGGTTATTACATTAGTATTTTTGTCAGTATTATAGCACTAGGACTGTGTAGCTCAGCAGAACAAGTGTATCTGCAGGAACATGGGAGAATTAGACTCCTATAAACTGCAGGCCTGCAATCAAATGCAAAAATCTGGTCAAATCCCATGTAAATAAGTGAAGGCATCCTCTATGGAGAACACACGTATGCACACTTAAATACACACTCACTGTTTATTTGCTGGATTTAATGGGGAAAAACAGTCAAACGAAATGTGCCCTGTGCAAACGTTACTGCCCATTTTATATTTGATGTATGTTTTATGCAAATAAATAGCGGCTGTGCTGTAAAATTAAAAGAACAATGACGTGTGTTCTCTGTTATTAATGAAGGTTCTGTTCAGGAATGTTTTCCTTCATCCAGGTACAAACAGCGTAAATGTTCCCTCAAAGCTCCAGCAGTGGTTTTCAGTGGGGATTGAACCGGAGATCTTCCGGTCACGAGGCTGGTTCCCTAACCTCCAGCCCATGACTGCCCCAATTACTGTGGTTCAGTGATGTTCCCTGACTAAAGGTACTGAGATGGAGCCTTGAGGGTCCCACCCCAGTGACTAGAGGGGAACTGACCCAGAGACGGTTTAGCATCTTCATTCGTCATTTGACCAACTTTTGCACACGTCTGTATAGTAACTGAATAAACTGCATACCTACTGTCACGATTGGCCCCTCCCCGTCCTCCATGTGCTTTTGTTTTCCTTTGGCCCTGTCCACGTGCTTCCTTGTTTGGATTCTTCCCTGTCCTGTCCCCTTGTTTCCAGACCCTCCCTGCCCTTGATTGTTTTCACATACGCCTTGTTAACCTGTTCCTGTATTTAAGCCCTCTGTTTCTCCCTAGTTGCTTGCTGGTCTTTGTATTGTATGGTGTTTGATTTTCTGGCCTCCGTTGTATTTTTTGTCATTGGGTTTAGCCCCTTGTTCCTTTTCGTCATGTCCGTCCCTCATTCTCTCCGTGTTTGACCCTGGACTGTTTAGACCCTGATTATGGATTTACCCCAATAAATCTCGCTTCTCTCAGCACATGCGTCCACCTCATCATCGCCCCCCCCGCGTTACAGTTACACCTTACATTAAGACGTAATCTGACCTGGGGTTTTCAAACTGTACCGTAGGCACAGTCACACGTAACAGCCTTTCTCAGCGGAGGTCTGAGAAAGGTTGAGGTTTATCAATCAGGGACGCTTAATGATGTCACATTAATGATGTCAGAAGTGTCCTGGCTTGATGTGATTGTCTCACGGCGTTTTAGGAGGACGCTTTATTTTCGATTTCCCTCTAACAGATTAGTTATTTAGTGCTTGCTCCCTTTTCCGTGGGGCTGCCAACAATACAAAAAGCCGGTTTTATTCTCTTTCGTTGCTTTGTGAACCTGTTATTTGCATTTCTGCCTTTTCCGTAAGCAGCTGATGTCAGTAGACGTGGTGTCTAAACTGCAGTAGCAGCAGATTTTTATTTTTTCTTTCATTTTGACGCGGAAAGTATTTTTAGGTCATCTTCCTGTGAAGCATGCTGGAGTCAGTTTTCTGGGTGGGTGACATGACGACGCGTGATCGTTAGTATGATTCAGTTATGCTATGAACTATGAGCCTGTGATGGGTTTGGTCAGCACTTCTGATGCGTATGAACAACGTATCGTATGCATAATCATAAAAAAGGTGGATTGAGTCCAGTTAGAGAGCGTAAACAACCAGCGAACAGTTGCCTGCAGAAGTGTGCACCCTGATTTTGTTGGTTTAATTTAAGTGCAAATAAGTGAACACATCCTCACTCCTGCAAAGTTGGATGCACAGTTACGATTCGTTTTTTAGCATAAAAAATGTACATTTTATGTTTTTCCTCCATACGTTTAAGCAAATAAATAGCAATTGTGCACTAAAACTTACAAGTTGCATATTTAAAATCATATTTATTTAAGTTCACTTTAGAGAATATGTTACTTATTTTCATAGATTCATCAACAAAAATGCAAAAACATGCAAAAACGTGAAAACATGCACGTGGCTGTGTAGTAACTGCACAAGCTGCACGGTAACAAGTGTCTGAATGAACGTCTGCCCATATGACATCATCTTATTTTATTCTTTTCTTTTTCTCGTTTATTTTGTAGACCCACTCTAACTAAAAACAACTAAACGTAGTGATCCACACGGAGTGCTGTGAGAATTTCTTTATGTACTCATGTGATTTTTTTGCTATATCACACAGTCTGAGTTGATCTTTTATCTTTCTCAGCTCACTTTGACGTCTGTCTTCTGTCTTTTCTCATGTCTTCGCTCTTTTCCGCTGCTTTTTGGGTTCTCTTTCCGTGAGGTTACAGCCTGGTTATTTCCTGTAGGCAGGTTTGCACAACTGTTGGTGGTGGCAGAACAGCACGCAGAGGTTTCGCTGAACCCTGAGGAGAAGTTAAAAAAAGCCTGACAGAGAAGTGCAGGTGCTGTTTAGGTCACGTTATGATCCCTGTTGTGCTTTGCATGCCCGGACGCAATTAGCCTTCTTGAGCACTTAAACAGTAGAGTAGTAGAGGAAAGCACCGTTTCAGTTATTGTGCATTTGGATTTAAGTCCTGCATTTAAGTTCACATAGTGTCATTTAAACAAGCTTCTCTTGAGAAATTGATCTGCTGGCAATATTCTGTTCACCAAGGCAGCTCAAAGTTACATGCTTTTCTCTGGTGGTGTCCCACAGGGGTAAACTCTAGGTCCACTTTTAGTTTCATGGTAATCACAGAGAAACTGTCTGCTCCTGTTTTCTATCATAGAAATCCTTAAAAGTAAAAGAAAAGCGTATAAGCAGCTGAACAAAAGAATTCAACAAAACCCAGCAGCTGCTCTTAAGTAGGGCTGGGTGTCGCTGAATGTTTAATAATAATAATAATCATCATCATCTTTATTAAAATTGCTGCTCAGTATGTTTTGCAATACAAAGTAAAAAGTGTAAACAACAGAGAAAGAAGAGCAAAACAATAAAATACATAAACAAATAAAAATGCAACAAATAAAAGCGACAACAGAAAAGGGGATATATTAAAACTATTTCAAATTAAAATACACTAGATAAAAGTATAAATTAAAATCCAATAAAAATGCATCAACTAACAAGAAAGTAAAAGAAATATTCCAGTAAAAATAAGAGAAAAAAATAAAAAACAGCTAGTTAAATGCTAAAGTAATAACATAAGAAATATGTTTGAATAGCATCACCTTGACTTTGATGCCAGTTCAATTCTTGAGCAAAACATTTTTCCAGTACTTGCTTTTAAATTGCAAACCGGAAGTGGGTGTGGCTTGAAACTGTGCCACTGTTAATGATATACATATCGAATGTAATTCAGACAGCCAATCAGCAGTCTAGATTTTGGATGCCGCTAAAAATAGACAGTTATTCGCTGCTCTGGAAGATTTAAACTCTAAAACTGTTTGAAATCTGTTTTTTCTGCTCAGGTTGAGTATTTACTGAAGAAGCTGTGCATGGCCATGAGCGTGGAGCTGAACGGGGTGGAGCTAGAGGACTTTATATCCCAGGGTTCTGTTCAGCAGAATGGCTTTACTGTGTGGGCTTTCCTGGAGATGATGAACACCGGCAGGCTAACCAGGGGAATCGCCAAGGAGTCCATCAGCATGGCCATAGAAGAGGTGTACCGGGAAATAGTGGGGGATGTGCTGAAAGAGGTGGGCATGCACTTAATTTCAGTCTGGCACCCTGTGTAACTTTGGCTCTGAAACTGGCCACTTTCTTAGAAACACCCACCTTGTCCTTCCACTCACTGGCCACTTTATTAGAAACACCCACCTTGTGCTTCCACTCACTGGCCACTTTATTAGAAACACCCACCATGTGCTTCCACTAACTGGCCACTTTATTAGAAACACCCACCTTGTCCTTTCACTCACTGGCCACTTTATTAGAAACACCCACCTTGTGCTTCCACTAACTGGCCACTTTATTAGAAACACCCACCTTGTCCTTTCACTCACTGGCCACTTTATTAGAAACACCCACCTTGTGCTTCCACTAACTGGCCACTTTATTAGAAACACCCACCTTGTCCTTTCACTCACTGGCCACTTTATTAGAAACACCCACTTTGTGCTTCCACTCACTGGCCACTTTATTAGAAACACCCACCTTGTGCTTCAACTAACTGGCCACTTTATTAGAAACACCCACCTTGTGCTTCCACTCACTGGCCACTTTATTAGAAACATCTACCTTGTACTTCCACTAACTGGCCACTTTATTAGAAACACCCACCTTGTGCTTCCACTCACTGGCCACTTTATTAGAAACACCCACCTTGTGCTTCCACTCACTGGCCACTTTATTAGAAACACCCACCTTGTGCTTCCACTCACTGGCCACTTTATTAGAAACATCTACCTTGTACTAGCTACGCGTGGCTGATATTTTCACTGTTGATCTGGGTTTGAGTTCCGTTGTCGGAGAGCAAGGAAAATAAGCATGTTTAATCATTGTTTCTCATTTTCATGAACATCAATATTAAAAGTCTTATGTTTTGACTGTGGCGTAGGCCTGCTTTATCTTTTTTCTGCTCTTTTCCTGTCTTCATTGGTCAAAAATTCAAAACATCAGTCAGCAGGGGTCGTTTGGTGGTGCCTTTCCACTGATGAGTGGAAGGGCTGATAAATTGTGCAGAATTGGACGAGCTGCAGTCTGTAACTGTAAACCCACTAACTGCACCTGTAAGGTGGGGGTTTCTAATAAAATATCCAGAGTGTATAACTACACAGTAGGACATTTGGCTGACGCTCTTATCCAGAGCGACTTACAATTTGATAATTTTACACAGGTAGGCCAAGGTGGTGTTAGGAGTCTTGCCCAAGGACTCTTATTGGTATAGTGTAGGGTGCTTACCCAGGTCGGGGATTGAACCCCAGTCCACAGCAGAGACGGCAAAGGTGTTACCCACTACACTAACCAACCACTCATATACAGTGTTCTTTATCAGGCCTCTGGTAGTTCCATTTCTTGTAAATAACATTAGGAGTTTGTAATTAAGTGGGTATTTTAAAGAATTGCAAAAAAAAGCCTTGAGATGTAAAAAGAGAAAATGTGTGTGTGTGTGTGTTCAGGGTTATCTATGGAAGAAGGGTCAGCTGCGGCGGAACTGGACAGAGCGCTGGTTCACCCTCAAACCAAACGCTCTGGACTACTACACCAGCGAAGACCGCAAAGACCGTAAAGGCAGCATCACACTGGATTCTAACTGCTGTGTGGAGGTGAAGTGTGCTTGTCAGATGTGGTCAGGGTTTATTTCTCTGGTTTTTTTGTACTGTTATCAGAGAATGAGTAATGCTAACCAATCAGCTCTCAGTAGCAGTAACACTAACCAATCAGCTCTCAGTAGCAGTAACGCCAACCAATCAGCTCTCAGTTGCAGTAACGCTAACCAATCAGCTCTCAGTAGCAGTAATGCTAACCAATCAGCTCTCAGTAGCAGTAACGCCAACCAATCAGCTCTCAGTTGCAGTAACGCTAACCAATCAGCTCTCAGTTGCAGTAACGCTAACCAATCAGCTCTCAGTAGCAGTAACGCCAACCAATCAGCTCTCAGTGGCACTAACGCCAACCAATCAGCTCTCAGTAGCAGTAACGCTAACCAAACAGCTCTCAGTAGCAGTAACGCTAACCAATCAGCTCTCAGTAGCAGTAACGCCAACCAATCAGCTCTCAGTTGCAGTAACGCTAACCAATCAGCTCTCAGTAGCAGTAATGCTAACCAATCAGCTCTCAGTAGCAGTAACGCCAACCAATCAGCTCTCAGTTGCAGTAACGCTAACCAATCAGCTCTCAGTAGCAGTAATGCTAACCAATCAGCTCTCAGTAGCAGTAACGCCAACCAATCAGCTCTCAGTGGCACTAACGCCAACCAATCAGCTCTCAGTAGCAGTAACGCTAACCAAACAGCTCTCAGTAGCAGTAACGCTAACCAATCAGCTCTCAGTAGCAGTAACGCTAACCAATCAGCTCTCAGTAGCAGTAACGCCAACCAATCAGCTCTCAGTAGCAGTAACGCTAACCAAACAGCTCTCAGTAGCAGTAACGCTAACCAATCAGCTCTCAGTAGCAGTAACGCTAACCAATCAGCTCTCAGTAGCAGTAACGCCAACCAATCAGCTCTCAGTTGCAGTAACGCTAACCAATCAGCTCTCAGTGGCACTAACGCTAACCAATCAGCTCTCAGTAGCAGTAACGCTAACCAATCAGCTCTCAGTAGCAGTAACGCTAACCAATCAGCTCTCAGTAGCAGTAACGCTAACCAATCAGCTCTCAGTAGCAGTAACGCTAACCAATCAGCTCTCAGTAGCAGTAACGCTAACCAATCAGCTCTCAGTAGCAGTAACGCTAACCAATCAGCTCTCAGTAGCAGTAACTCTAACCAATCAGCTCTCAGTAGCAGTAACGCTAACCAATCAGCTCTCAGTAGCAGTAACTCTAACCAATCAGCTCTCAGTGGCACTAACGCCAACCAATCAGCTCTCAGTAGCAGTAACGCTAACCAATCAGCTCTCAGTGGCACTAACGCTAACCAATCAGCTCTCAGTAGCAGTAACGCTAACCAATCAGCTCTCAGTAGCAGTAACGCCAACCAATCAGCTCTCAGTAGCAGTAACTCTAACCAATCAGCTCTCAGTAGCAGTAACTCTAACCAATCAGCTCTCAGTAGCAGTAACGCTAACCAATCAGCTCTCAGTAGCAGTAACGCTAACCAATCAGCTCTCAGTAGCAGTAACGCTAACCAATCAGCTCTCAGTAGCAGTTACGCTAACCAATCAGCTCTCAGTAGCAGTTACGCTAACCAATCAGCTCTCAGTAGCAGTAACGCTAACCAATCAACTCTCAGTAGCAGTAACTCTAACCAATCAACTCTCAGTAGCAGTAACTCTAACCAATCAGCTCTCAGTGGCAGTAACGCCAACCAATCAGCTCTCAGTAGCAGTAACGCCAACCAATCAGCTCTCAGTAGCAGTAACTCTAACCAATCAACTCTCAGTAGCAGTAACTCTAACCAATCAGCTCTCAGTGGCAGTAACGCCAACCAATCAGCTCTCAGTAGCAGTAACGCCAACCAATCAGCTCTCAGTAGCAGTAACGCTAACCAATCAGCTCTCAGTAGCAGTTACGCTAACCAATCAGCTCTCAGTAGCAGTAACGCTAACCAATCAGCTCTCAGTAGCAGTAACGCCAACCAATCAGCTCTCAGTAGCAGTAACGCTAACCAATCAGCTCTCAGTAGCAGTAACGCTAACCAATCAGCTCTCAGTAGCAGTAACGCTAACCAATCAGCTCTCAGTAGCAGTAACGCTAACCAATCAGCTCTCAGTAGCAGTAACGCTAACCAATCAGCTCTCAGTAGCAGTAACGCCAACCAATCAGCTCTCAGTAGCAGTAACGCTAACCAATCAACTCTCAGTAGCAGTAACTCTAACCAATCAACTCTCAGTAGCAGTAACTCTAACCAATCAGCTCTCAGTGGCAGTAACGCCAACCAATCAGCTCTCAGTAGCAGTAACGCCAACCAATCAGCTCTCAGTAGCAGTAACGCTAACCAATCAGCTCTCAGTAGCAGTTACGCTAACCAATCAGCTCTCAGTAGCAGTAACGCTAACCAATCAGCTCTCAGTAGCAGTAACGCCAACCAATCAGCTCTCAGTAGCAGTAACGCCAACCAATCAGCTCTCAGTAGCAGTAACGCTAACCAATCAGCTCTCAGTAGCAGTAACGCTAACCAATCAGCTCTCAGTAGCAGTAACGCTAACCAATCAGCTCTCAGTAGCAGTAACGCTAACCAATCAGCTCTCAGTAGCAGTAACGCTAACCAATCAGCTCTCAGTAGCAGTAACGCTAACCAATCAGCTCTCAGTAGCAGTAACACTAACCAATCAGCTCTCAGTAGCAGTGGTTTTATTCTATAAGGTTTATACTTTAGTGTTGAAATTAAATACTTTTACTTTCACTCAGTTACATTTTCAAAAGGAGAAATATATATATATAATATATAATATATTCATCCATCATATTAAAATTCAAATATTTTTTTTTATGTTTCAACGTTTGATTTTCTTTTTCTTCATTAGAGCATCCAACCAAATTTAAATCAGTGTAAGGTCAAATTTAAATATCAAATATCTTGTTTTTTATATTTGGCTCCTCATTTCCGTTTAAAATGAAGTCTGTCATTGGGTTTGACATGAACCTGAACTTTCACTCAGAGGGGAATTTCACACTGTGTGAATAACAAACATCTGACACTTCACTGTAAAGAAACGTACCCACTCAGGTTTCTCTCCAGTGGTGCTGACAGAAACCAGGGGTCTGAGTGTTTATATGCAGTGTTGTCTCACAGCGCCCCGCGTGTTTCCCTCCACCCTGAGTGGATCTTAAGACCAGAATCTCCTCCAAACATTAACGGTGTCTCACAATTCAGAGCCATCTCCTGTAGGAACTTTCTGTGAGGAGCTTTTAGAGGGGGACGTCTGGTTCCTATCACCACCACTGTGATAGGAGCCAGTGTTCTGACTCGGTCAGTTTATCTAGAACAGAGCGTTTCACACCAAACAAATGGCGCCAGTTATGCGCTGGAGGTCAGGGAACCGGCCCTGTGACCGGAAGGCTGCTGGTTCAATCCCCTGAGCCTACAGTACGTGACTAAGGTGTCCTTGAGCAAGACGCCTAATCCCCAACTGCTCCGCGGGAGCTGCGGATAGGGCTGCCCTCTGCTCCAGGTAAGTGTGCTCACTGCCCCCTGGTGTTTATGTGGAGTTTCACTGCACGGATGAGTTAAATGTGGAGGTGAAGTTCCCCTCGTTATGGGACTAATAAGGGTCACTTAATTAATTGAATTGAATAAAAAACATTCTGAATGACTCTGCTTACATCTTAAGCAGTTAATTGGTGGAATTCTCCTTTAAATACAGTTTCTCTGGACTTTCCCTTAAGAGATGTTTTATGTTCTTCAGGTTCTTCCAGACCGAGACGGTAAAAGATGCATGTTCTGTCTGAAAACTATCTCGAAGACCTTCGAGCTCAGCGCCTCGGACACCAAACAGAGACAGGAGTGGACATCAGGTCAGTCGGTTCTGCTGTGTCCAGATTCACCTGGTTTTGTTTTTTGTATAGTTTACGTGCTGCACATCTGCATGAACTGCACTCATGTTGCCTAAAGAGTGAAACCTAATTTTTAATTGAGGAGTAATTAACACAAATAGGACATGAGTGTGTGTAGTACAGTGTACAATATATACAGTTATTCTATTAATATTTTATTAAAAAAGCATAAACAAATAAAACAGAGCTGCTGGAATGAGCTCCTAATTTATTTATACATAATATATATATATATATATATATATATATATACAAGACCCTGCTGGGGTTCATCCTAAAGTTAGGACAGGATTTAGGAGGTTTAGTCTGGTTAGGATGTTTGTGTGATGCTGTTTTCTGATCTGGAGTTAATGATGAGATCATGAAGGGAGGAGCTGATATTCTGGAATAGATACTGAACTAAATTCAATCGTCTTGGAGACTAAACTGATCAGATTTCAGGTTTAAGCAGTTTATCAGGGAGGCGTAAGAGGGCGGAGATTATACAAGGCTGTGAAGCGTGTCTCTGTAGAGGAAGTGTTCATTTATTTACACTTAGTAAATCAATTTGGGATTGGGATTGGGATTGGGATTGGGATTTGACTGGGCAGGTTCAAACCTCTGCGTTTTGAGATTTCCTGTGAAGTCATTAGGAAACATCTAATATCATCTAATATCTAGATATCAGTTTTCATCGCTGTGCTGACGACGCGCAGTTCCCTTTTTCTGGCATGAGTCTTGAACGCTGAGCGTCGGACTGCAGTGAGATGTCATGGTTGTGATGTCATGGGTGTTTTGGTGCCTCTGATTGGTCCAACCCGTCGACAGGTGGTGCCCCAGCTCTGTGTTATTAGCTGATTTTTTCAGACATGTTAAGACAACGTTGCTGATGACGTATTACACTTGTAGCGAGAAGGGTTCTACATAGTCCCTTGGCTTGTAACAATAGTGGAGCCCTTTTTGGTGCTGTATAGAACCATTTTCAGGGAGGTTCTTTATAAAACTCTAAAAAAAATCTACAACACATTCTCCATTAATCAGACAATCCCTTTAAATACCAAGAACCCTTTTAATTATGCTCAAATTATGCAAAGAACACTTCCTCGGGTGCTCGTCATTCTATATAGAAGCATTTCCTTTTCTAAAGAACCTGAATTTTCAAACTGTGACTTTGATGTGAAAATGATGAATCGTTGAGCTCTATGGTCAGAGCTTTTAAAGCGAAAGAGGAGCTCAAAGGAGTTGAATTCACTCAGAAGACTGTCTGGATCCTTTTGTACTGATAGTGTGTTTATTGTGAACTGAGAGGTTCTCCTGATTGAGAGTGTTTAGTGTGAACTGAGAGGTTCTCCTGACTGGAAGTGTGTTTAGTGTGAACGGAGATGTTCTCCTGACTGGAAGTGTGTTTAGTGTGAACTGAGAGGTTCTCCTGACTGAGTGTGTTTAGTGTGAACTGAGAGGTTCTCCTGACTGAGTGTGTTTAGTGTGAACTGAGAGGTTCTCCTGACTGAGAGTGTGTTTAGTGTGAAGTGAGGTGAGAGGTTCTCCTGACTGAAAGTGTGTTTATTGTGAACGGACATGTTCTCCTGACTGAAAGTGTGTTTAGTGTAAACTGAGAGGTTCTCCTGACTGATGGTGTGTTTAGTGTGAACTGAGAGGTTCTCCTGACTGATGGTGTGTTTAGTGTGAAATGAGAGGTTCTCCTGACTGAGTGTGTTTAGTGTGAACTGAGAGGTTCTCCTGACTGAGAGTGTGTTTAGTGTGAAGTGAGGTGAGAGGTTCTCCTGACTGATGGTGTGTTTATTGTGAACGGAGATGTTCTCCTGACTGAGAGTGTGTTTAGTGTGAACTGAGAGGTTCTCCTGACGGATAGTGTGTTTATTGTGAAGTGAGGTTCTCCTGACTGAGTGTGTTTATTGTGAACTGAGAGGTTCTCCTGACTGAGAGTGTTTTTAGTGTGAATTGAGAGGTTCTCCTGACTGAGTGTGTTTAGTGTGAACTGAGAGGTTCTCCTGACTGAGAGTGTGTTTAGTGTGAACTGAGAGGTTCTCCTGACTGAAAGTGTGTTTATTGTGAACTGAGAGGTTCTCCTGACTGAAAGTGTGTTTATTGTGAACTGAGATGTTCTCCTGACTGAAAGTGTGTTTAGTGTGAACTGAGGTGAACAGAGATGTTCTCCTGACTGACAGTGTGTGTAGTGTGAACTGAGAGGTTCTCCTGACTGAAAGTGTGTTTAGTTTAAAATGAGAGGTTCTCCTGACTGACAGTGTGTTTAGTGTGAAGTGAGAGGTTCTCCTGACTGAGAGTGTGTTTAGTGTGAACTGAGAGGTTCTCCTGACTGAGAGTGTGTTTAGTGTGAACTGAGAGGTTCTCCTGACTGAAAGTGTGTTTATTGTGAACAGAGATGTTCTCCTGACTGACAGTGTGTTTAGTGTAAACTGAGAGGTTCTCCTGACTGATGGTGTGTTTAGTGTGAACTGAGAGGTTCTCCTGACTGATGGTGTGTTTAGTGTGAAATGAGAGGTTCTCCTGACTGAGTGTGTTTAGTGTGAACTGAGAGGTTCTCCTGACTGAGAGTGTGTTTAGTGTGAAGTGAGGTGAGAGGTTCTCCTGACTGATGGTGTGTTTATTGTGAACGGAGATGTTCTCCTGACTGAAAGTGTGTTTAGTGTGAACTGAGAGGTTCTCCTGACTGAGAGTGTGTTTAGTGTGAACTGAGAGGTTCTCCTGACGGATAGTGTGTTTATTGTGAAGTGAGGTTCTCCTGACTGAGTGTGTTTATTGTGAACTGAGAGGTTCTCCTGACTGAGAGTGTTTTTAGTGTGAATTGAGAGGTTCTCCTGACTGAGTGTGTTTAGTGTGAACTGAGAGGTTCTCCTGACTGAGAGTGTGTTTAGTGTGAACTGAGAGGTTCTCCTGACTGAAAGTGTGTTTATTGTGAACTGAGAGGTTCTCCTGACTGAAAGTGTGTTTATTGTGAACTGAGATGTTCTCCTGACTGAAAGTGTGTTTAGTGTGAACTGAGAGGTTCTCCTGACTGACAGTGTGTGTAGTGTGAACTGAGAGGTTCTCCTGACTGAAAGTGTGTTTAGTTTAAAATGAGAGGTTCTCCTGACTGACAGTGTGTTTAGTGTGAAGTGAGAGGTTCTCCTGACTGAGAGTGTGTTTAGTGTGAACTGAGAGGTTCTCCTGACTGAGAGTGTGTTTAGTGTGAACTGAGAGGTTCTCCTGACTGAAAGTGTGTTTATTGTGAACAGAGATGTTCTCCTGACTGACAGTGTGTTTAGTGTGAACTGAGAGGTTCTCCTGACTGACAGTGTGTTTAGTGTGAACTGAGAGGTTCTCCTGACTGAGAGTGTGTTTAGTGTGAGCTGAGAGGTTCTCCTGACTGAGAGTGTGTTTATTGTGAACTGAGAGGTTCTCCTGACTGAAAGTGTGTTTAGTTTGAAGTGAGAGGTTCTCCTGACTGACATTGTGTTTAGTGTGAACTGAGAGGTTCTCCTGACTGAGAGTGTTTTTAGTGTGAACTGAGAGGTTCTCCTGACTGAGAGTGTGTTTAGTGTGAACTGAGAGGTTCTCCTGACTGAGAGTGTGTTTGTGAACTGAGAGGTTCTCCTGACATATAGTGAGTTTTGTGTGAAGTGAGAGGTTCTCCTGACTGATAGTGTGTTTAGTGTAAACTGAGAGGTTCTCCTGACTGAGAGTGTGTTTAGTGTGAAGTGAGAGGTTCTCCTGACTGAGTGTGTTTAGTGTGAACTGAGAGGTTCTCCTGACTGATAGTGAGTTTAGTGTGAAGTGAGAGGTTCTCCTGACTGAGTGTGTTTAGTGTGAACTGAGAGGTTCTCCTGACTGAGAGTGTGTTTGTGAACTGAGAGGTTCTCCTGACTGAGATTGTGTTTATTGTGAACTGGGAGGTTCTCCTGACTGAGAGTGTGTTTAGCGTGAAGTTGGAGCGTTTAGCCTGACTGAGAGTGTTTTTAGTGTGGAGTGAGGTGAGAGGTTCTCCTGAGAGTGTGTTTAGTGTGAAGTGAGGTGAGAGGTTCTCCTGAGAGTGTGTTTAGTGTGAAGTGAGGTGAGAGGTTCTCCTGACTGAGAGTGTGTTTAGTGTGGAGTGAGGTGAGAGGTTCTCCTGAGAGTGTGTTTAGTATGAAGTGAGGTGAGAGGTTCTCCTGAGAGTGTGTTTAGTGTGAAGTGAGGTGAGAGGTTCTCCTGAGAGTGTGTTTAGTGTGGAGTGAGGTGAGAGGTTCTCCTGACTGAGAGTGTGTTTAGTGTGAAATGAGGTGAGAGGTTCTCCTGACTGAGAGTGTGTTTAGTGTGAAGTGAGGTGAGAGGTTCTCCTGACTGAGAGTGTGTTTAGTGTGAAGTGAGGTGAGAGGTTCTCCTGACTGAGAGTGTGTTTAGTGTGAAGTGAGGTGAGAGGTTCTCCTGAGAGTGTTTAGTGTGAAGTGAGGTGAGAGGTTCTCCTGAGAGTGTGTTTAGTGTGGAGTGAGGTGAGAGGTTCTCCTGAGAGTGTGTTTAGTGTGAAGTGAGGTGAGAGGTTCTCCTGAGAGTGTGTTTAGTGTGAAGTGAGGTGAGAGGTTCTCCTGAGAGTGTGTTTAGTGTGAAGTGAGGTGAGAGGTTCTCCTGACTGAGAGTGTGTTTAGTGTGAAGTGAGGTGAGAGGTTCTCCTGACTGAGAGTGTGTTTAGTGTGGAGTGAGGTGAGAGGTTCTCCTGAGAGTGTTTAGTGTGAAGTGAGGTGAGAGGTTCTCCTGAGAGTGTGTTTAGTGTGGAGTGAGGTGAGAGGTTCTCCTGAGAGTGTTTTTAGTGTGAAGTGAGGTGAGAGGTTCTCCTGAGAGTGTGTTTAGTGTGAAGTGAGGTGAGAGGTTCTCCTGAGAGTGTGTTTAGTGTGAAGTGAGGTGAGAGGTTCTCCTGACTGAGAGTGTGTTTAGTGTGAAATGAGGTGAGAGGTTCTCCTAAGAGTGTGTTTAGTGTGGAGTGAGGTGAGAGGTTCTCCTGACTGAGAGTGTGTTTAGTGTGAAGTGAGGTGAGAGGTTCTCCTGAGAGTGTGTTTAGTGTGGAGTGAGGTGAGAGGTTCTCCTGACTGAGAGTGTGTTTAGTGTGAAGTGAGGTGAGAGGTTCTCCTGAGAGTGTGTTTAGTGTGGAGTGAGGTGAGAGGTTCTCCTGACTGAGAGTGTGTTTAGTGTGAAGTGAGGTGAGAGGTTCTCTTGAGAGTGTGTTTAGTGCAGAGTGAGGTGAGAGGTTCTCCTGACTGAGAGTGTGTTTAGTGTGAAGTGAGGTGAGAGGTTCTCCTGAGAGTGTTTTTAGTGTGAAGTGAGGTGAGAGGTTCTCCTGAGAGTGTGTTTAGTGTGAAATGAGGTGAGAGGTTCTCCTAAGAGTGTGTTTAGTGTGGAGGGAGGTGAGAGGTTCTCCTGACTGAGAGTGTGTTTAATGTGAAGTGAGGTGAGAGGTTCTCCTGAGAGTGTTTTTAGTGTGAAGTGAGGTGAGAGGTTCTCTTGAGAGTGTGTTTAGTGTGGAGTGAGGTGAGAGGTTCTCCTGACTGAGAGTGTGTTTAGTGTGAAGTGAGGTGAGAGGTTCTCCTGAGAGTGTGTTTAGTGTGGAGGGAGGTGAGAGGTTCTCCTGACTGAGAGTGTGTTTAATGTGAAGTGAGGTGAGAGGTTCTCCTGAGAGTGTGTTTAGTGTGGAGTGAGGTGAGAGGTTCTCCTGAGAGTGTTTTTAGTGTGAAGTGAGGTGAGAGGTTCTCTTGAGAGTGTGTTTAGTGCAGAGTGAGGTGAGAGGTTCTCCTGACTGAGAGTGTGTTTAGTGTGAAGTGAGGTGAGAGGTTCTCTTGAGAGTGTGTTTAGTGTGGAGTGAGGTGAGAGGTTCTCCTAAGAGTGTGTTTAGTGCAGAGTGAGGTGAGAGGTTCTCCTGACTGAGAGTGTGTTTAGTGTGAAGTGAGGTGAGAGGTTCTCTTGAGAGTGTGTTTAGTGTGAAGTGAGGTGAGAGGTTCTCTTGAGAGTGTGTTTAGTGTGGAGTGAGGTGAGAGGTTCTCCTGACTGAGAGTGTGTTTAGTGTGAAGTGAGGTGAGAGGTTCTCCTAAGAGTGTGTTTAGTGTGGAGGGAGGTGAGAGGTTCTCCTGACTGAGAGTGTGTTTAATGTGAAGTGAGGTGAGAGGTTCTCCTGAGAGTGTGTTTAGTGTGAAGTGAGGTGAGAGGTTCTCTTGAGAGTGTGTTTAGTGTGGAGTGAGGTGAGAGGTTCTCCTGACTGAGAGTGTGTTTAGTGTGAAGTGAGGTGAGAGGTTCTCTTGAGAGTGTGTTTAGTGTGGAGTGAGGTGAGAGGTTCTCCTGAGAGTGTTTTTAGTGTGAAGTGAGGTGAGAGGTTCTCTTGAGAGTGTGTTTAGTGCAGAGTGAGGTGAGAGGTTCTCCTGACTGAGAGTGTGTTTAGTGTGAAGTGAGGTGAGAGGTTCTCTTGAGAGTGTGTTTAGTGTGGAGTGAGGTGAGAGGTTCTCCTGAGAGTGTTTTTAGTGTGAAGTGAGGTGAGAGGTTCTCTTGAGAGTGTGTTTAGTGTGAAGTGAGGTGAGAGGTTCTCTTGAGAGTGTGTTTAGTGTGGAGTGAGGTGAGAGGTTCTCCTGACTGAGAGTGTGTTTAGTGTGAAGTGAGGTGAGAGGTTCTCTTGAGAGTGTGTTTAGTGTGGAGTGAGGTGAGAGGTTCTCTTGAGAGTGTGTTTAGTGTGGAGTGAGGTGAGAGGTTCTCCTGAGAGTGTTTTTAGTGTGAAGTGAGGTGAGAGGTTCTCTTGAGAGTGTGTTTAGTGTGAAGTGAGGTGAGAGGTTCTCCTGAGAGTGTTTTTAGTGTGAAGTGAGGTGAGAGGTTCTCCTGAGAGTGTGTTTAGTGTGAAATGAGGTGAGAGGTTCTCCTAAGAGTGTGTTTAGTGTGGAGGGAGGTGAGAGGTTCTCCTGACTGAGAGTGTGTTTAATGTGAAGTGAGGTGAGAGGTTCTCCTGAGAGTGTTTTTAGTGTGAAGTGAGGTGAGAGGTTCTCTTGAGAGTGTGTTTAGTGTGAAGTGAGGTGAGAGGTTCTCCTGAGAGTGTGTTTAGTGTGAAATGAGGTGAGAGGTTCTCCTAAGAGTGTGTTTAGTGTGGAGGGAGGTGAGAGGTTCTCCTGACTGAGAGTGTGTTTAATGTGAAGTGAGGTGAGAGGTTCTCCTGAGAGTGTGTTTAGTGTGAAGTGAGGTGAGAGGTTCTCTTGAGAGTGTGTTTAGTGTGGAGTGAGGTGAGAGGTTCTCCTGACTGAGAGTGTGTTTAGTGTGAAGTGAGGTGAGAGGTTCTCTTGAGAGTGTGTTTAGTGCAGAGTGAGGTGAGAGGTTCTCCTGACTGAGAGTGTGTTTAGTGTGAAGTGAGGTGAGAGGTTCTCCTGAGAGTGTGTTTAGTATGAAGTGAGGTGAGAGGTTCTCCTGAGAGTGTGTTTAGTGTGGAGTGAGGTGAGAGGTTCTCCTGACTGAGAGTGTGTTTAGTGTGAAGTGAGGTGAGAGGTTCTCCTGACTGAGAGTGTGTTTAGTGTGAAGTGAGGTGAGAGGTTCTCCTGAGAGTGTGTTTAGTATGAAGTGAGGTGAGAGGTTCTCCTGAGAGTGTGTTTAGTGTGGAGTGAGGTGAGAGGTTCTCCTGACTGAGAGTGTGTTTAGTGTGAAGTGAGGTGAGAGGTTCTCCTGACTGAGAGTGTGTTTAGTGTGAAGTGAGGTGAGAGGTTCTCCTGACTGAGAGTGTGTTTAGTGTGAAGTGAGGTGAGAGGTTCTCCTGAGAGTGTTTAGTGTGAAGTGAGGTGAGAGGTTCTCCTGACTGACAGTGTGTTTAGTGTGGAGTGAGGTGAGAGGTTCTCCTGAGAGTGTGTTTAGTGTGAAGTGAGGTGAGAGGTTCTCCTGAGAGTGTGTTTAGTGTGAAGTGAGGTGAGAGGTTCTCCTGACTGACAGTGTGTTTAGTGTGGAGTGAGGTGAGAGGTTCTCCTGAGAGTGTGTTTAGTATGAAGTGAGGTGAGAGGTTCTCCTGAGAGTGTGTTTAGTGTGAAGTGAGGTGAGAGGTTCTCCTGAGAGTGTGTTTAGTGTGAAGTGAGGTGAGAGGTTCTCCTGACTGACAGTGTGTTTAGTGTGGAGTGAGGTGAGAGGTTCTCCTGAGAGTGTGTTTAGTGTGGAGTGAGGTGAGAGGTTCTCCTGACTGAGAGGAGATAATGATCTCATAAATTTTGCTTCAACCCAATTAACGGGTTGTCGTTAGGAAACATAATATTTCAGATTTTTCATAGCTATGCTGACGATATCCAGTTCTCTCCCTCCCTCTCTCCCTCTCTCTCCCTCTCTCTCCCTCTCTCCCTCTGTCCCTCCCTCTCTCTCCCTCTCTCTCTTTCTCTCGCTCCCTCTCTCTACGTCCCTTTCTCTCCTTCTCTCTCTCTGCCTCTCCCTCTCCCTCCTTCTCTCTCTCTGCCTCTCTCTTCATCTCTCACAGCAATCCAGACAGCGATCCGTCTCCATGCAGAGGGGAAGACGTCTCTCCATAAGGATTTGAAGCAGAAGCGGCGGGAGCAGAGGGAGTTCAGGGAGCGGAGGAGGGAGGCGAAAGAGCAGGAGCTCCAGCACCTCCGCAACCTGCAAGAGGAGCGAGAGAGGAAGATGGCGGAGCTGGAGCTCCTGAAGGAGGCGCAGAGACAAGCTCAGATACTCCTACAGCAGGAGGAGGAGAGGAGGAGAAAACAACATGAAGAACTACAGCAGGCGCTGGAGGAGCAACTCAGAGAGGCAGAGGAGGTGAGTGGGAGGGAGGGTGAGAGTGGGAGGGAGGGTGAGAGGGGGAGGGAGGGAGGGAGGGAGGAAGGGAGTGAGGCAGGGTGAGAGAGAGAGAGGGAGTGAGTGAGAGGGAGTGACTGAGAGTGAGTGACAGGGAGGGAGGGAGGAGAGGGAGGGAGGGTGGGAGAGAGACAGAAAGAAAAGGATGGAGGGATGGAGAGAGAGATGGAGGGAAGGAGACAGAGAGAGATAAAGGGAGAGAGATGGGGAGAGAAAGAGGGAGGATGGGAGAGAGGGAGAGAGAGAGATGGAGGGAAGGAGACAGAGAGAGATAAAGGGAGAGAGAGAGATAGAGGGAGGGAAGGAGAGATAAAGAGAGGGAGGGTGGGTGAGAGGGAGGGAGTGAGAGGGAGTGAGAGGGAGGGAAGGTGGGCGAGAGAGAGGGAGGGAGTGAGAGGGAGAGAGGGAGAGGGGGAGAGAGAAAGAAAGAGGGAGGGACAGAGAGAGAAAGGGAGGTTGAGATAGAGGGAGGGAGAGAAACAGGGAAAGGTGGAGGGAGAGAGGGGAGAAAAAGATGGAGGGAGAGATGGAGGGAGGGAGAGAGGAAGAGGAAGATGAAGTGAGAGAAAGAGGTAGGGAGAGAGGGAGAGGGGGAGAGAGAGGGAAAGAGGGAGGGACGGAGAGGGAAAGGGAGGTTGAGATAAAGGGAGAGAGGGAGAGAAACAGGGAAAGATGGAGGGAGAGAGGGGAGAAAAAGATGGAGGGAGAGATGGAGGGAGAGAAAGAGGGAGGTAGAGAGGAAGAGGAAGACGAAGGGAGAGAAAGAGGTAGGGAGAGGGGGAGAGAGAGAGAAAGGGGGTGGGACGGAGAAAGAAAGGGAGGTTGAGATAGAGGGAGGGAGAGAGGGAAAGAAACGGGGAAAGAGGGAGGGAAAGGGAGAAAAAGATGGAGGGAGAGAAGGAGGGAGAGAAAGAGGGAGGGAGAGAGGTAGGGAGAGGGGGAGAGAGAGGGAAAGAGGGAGGGACGGAGAGGGAAAGGGAGGTTGAGATAAAGTGAGAGAGGGAGAGAAACAGGGAAAGATGGAGGGAGAGAGGGGAGAAAAAGATGGAGGGAGAGATGGAGGGAGAGAAAGAGGGAGGTAGAGAGGAAGAGGAAGACAGAGGGAGGGAGAGAGGGAAAGAAACGAGGAAAGAGGGAGGGAAAGGGAGAAAAAGATGGAGGGAGAGAAAGAGGGAGGGAGAGAGGGAGGGAGAGAGGGAGGGAGAGAGAGAGGGAGGGAGGGAGAGAGGTAGGGAGAGAGGGAGAGGGGGAGAGAGAGGGAAAGAGGGAGGGACGGAGAGAGAAAGGGAGGTTGAGATAAAGGGAGAGAGGGAGAGAAACAGGGAAAGATGGAGGGAGAGAGGGGAGAAAAAGATGGAGGGAGAGATGGAGGGAGAGAAAGAGGGAGGTAGAGAGGAAGAGGAAGACGAAGGGAGAGAAAGAGGTAGGGAGAGAGGGAGAGGGGGAGAGAGAGAGAAAGGGGGTGGGACGGAGAGAGAAAGGGAGGTTGAGATAGAGGGAGGGAGAGAGGGAAAGAAACGGGGAAAGAGGGAGGGAAAGGGAGAAAAAGATGGAGGGAGAGATGGAGGGAGAGAAAGAGGGAGGGAGAGAGGAAGAGGGAGGGAGAGAGGGAAAGAAACGAGGAAAGAGGGAGGGAAAGGGAGAAAAAGAGGGAGGGAGAGATGGAAGAGGAAGACGAAGAGAGAGAAAGAGGTAGGGAGAGAGGGAGAGGGGGAGAGAGAGAGAAAGAGGGAGGGACGGAGAGAGAAAGGGAGGTTGAGATAGAGACGGAGAGAAACAGGGAAAGGGGAAGTGAAAGACAGAAAGAAAGAAGGAGGGAGAGAGAGAGGGAGAGAGGGAGAGAAAAAGGTAGAGAAAGAGGTAGGGAGGGAGGGAGAGAGGGAAAGAAACGGGGAAAGAGGGAGGGAAAGGGAGAAAAAGATGGAGGGAGAGATGGAGGGAGAGAAAGAGGGAGGGAGAGAGGGAAAGAAACAGGGAAAGAGGGAGGGAAAGGGAGAAAAAGATGGAGGGAGAGATGGAGAGAGAGAAAGAGGTAGGGAGAGAGGGAGAGGGGGATAGAGAGAGAAAGAGGGAGGGATGGAGAGAGAAAGGGAGGTTGAGATAGAGAGGGAGAGACGGAGAGAAACAGGGAAAGGGGAAGTGAAAGACAGAAAGAAGGAGGGAGAGAGAGAGGGAGAGAGGGAGAGAAAAAGGTAGAGAAAGAGGGAGGGAGAGAGGGGGATAGAAAGAGAGGGAGAGAAAGAGGGAGGGAGGGAGGGAGAGAGAGAAAGGGAGATTACTGTAGAGATAGGAGCGCTGTTTGTGGCTGTAGTGTTATAGCGTGGCTATACCCGTGGCTGTAATGTTATAGCGTGGCTATAGTTGTGGCTGTAGTATTATAGCGCCTCCATACCCGTGGCTGTAGTATTATAGCGCTGCTATACCTGTGGCTGTAGTATTATAGCGCTGCTATACCCGTGGCTGTAGTATTATAGCGCTGCTATACCCGTGGCTGTAGTATTATAGCGCTGCTATACCCGTGGCTGTAATATCATAGCGTGGCTATACCCGTGGCTGTAGTATTATAGCGCTGCTATACCCGTGGCTGTAGTATTATAGCGCTGCTATACCCGTGGCTGTAGTATTATAGCGTGGCTATAACTGTGGCTGTAGTATTATAGCGCCTCCATACCCGTGGCTGTAGTATTATAGCGCTGCTATACCTGTGGCTGTAGTATTATAGAGCTGCTATACCCGTGGCTGTAGTATTATAGCGCTGCTATACCCGTGGCTGTAGTATTATAGCGCTGCTATACCTGTGGCTGTAGTATTATAGCGCGGCTATACCCGTGGCTGTAGTATTATAGCGCTGCTATACCCGTGGCTGTAGTATTATAGCGCTGCTTTACCTGTGGCTGTAGTATTATAGCGCGGCTATACCTGTGGCTGTAGTATTATAGCGCTGCTTTACCTGTGTCTGTAGTATCATAGCGCTGCTATACCCGTGGCTGTAATATCATAGCGTGGCTATACCCGTGGCTGTAGTTTTATAGCGCTGCTATACCCGTGGCTGTAATATCATAGCGTGGCAATACCAGTGGCTGTAGTATTATAGCGCTGCTATACCCGTGGCTGTAGTATTATAGCGCGGCTATACCCGTGGCTATAGTATTATAGCGTGGCTATACCCGTGGCTGTAGTTTTATAGCGCTGCTATACCCGTGGCTGTAATATCATAGCGCGGCTATACCCGTGGCTATAGTATTATAGCGTGGCTATACCCGTGGCTGTAGTTTTATAGCGCTGCTATACCCGTGGCTGTAATATCATAGCGTGGCTATACCAGTGGCTGTAGTATTATAGCGCTGCTATACCTGTGGCTGTAGTTTTATAGCGCTGCTATACCCGTGGCTGTAGTTTTATAGCGCTGCTATACCTGTGGCTGTAGTATTATAGCGCTGCTATACCCGTGGCTGTAGTTTTATAGCGCTGCTATACCCGTGGCTGTAGTATTATAGCGCTGCTATACCCGTGGCTGTAGTATTATAGTGCTGCTATACCTGTGGCTGTAGTTTTATAGCGCTGCTATACCCGTGGCTGTAGTATTATAGCGTGGCTATACCCGTGGCTGTAGTATTATAGCGCTGCTATACCCGTGGCTGTAGTTTTATAGCGCTGCTATACCCGTGGCTGTAGTATTATAGCGTGGCTATACCCGTGGCTGTAGTTTTATAGCACTGCTATACCCGTGGCTGTAGTATTATAGCGTGGCTATACCCGTGGCTGTAGTTTTATAGCGCTGCTATACCCGTGGCTGTAATATCATAGCGTGGCTATACCCGTGGCTGTAGTTTTATAGCGCTGCTATACCCGTGGCTGTAGTATTATAGCGTGGCTATACCCGTGGCTGTAGTTTTATAGCGCTGCTATACCCGTGGCTGTAGTTTTATAGCGCTGCTATACCCGTGGCTGTAGTATTATAGCGCTGCTATACCCGTGGCTGTAGTTTTATAGCGCTGCTATACCCGTGGCTGTAATATCATAGCGCGGCTATACCCGTGGCTGTAGTATTATAGCGTGGCTATACCTGTGGCTGTAGTATTATAGCGTGGCTATACCTGTGGCTGTAGTATTATAGCGCTGCTATACCTGTGGCTGTAGTATCATAGCGTGGCTATACCCGTGGCTCTAGTATTATAGAGCTGCTATACCTGTGGCTGTAGTATTATAGCGCTGCTATACCTGTGGCTGTAGTATTATAGCGCTGCTATACCTGTGGCTGTAGTGTTATAGCGTGGCTATACCCGTGGCTGTAGTATTATAGCGCTGCTATACCTGTGGCTCTAGTATTATAGCGCTGCTATACCTGTGGCTCTAGTATTATAGCGCTGCTATACCTGTGGCTGTAGTATTATAGCGCTGCTATACCCGTGGCTGTAGTATTATAGCGCTGCTATACCCGTGGCTGTAGTATTATAGAGCTGCTATACCTGTGGCTGTAGTATTATAGCGCTGCTATACCTGTGGCTCTAGTATTATAGCGCTGCTATACCTGTGGCTGTAGTATTATAGCGCTGCTATACCTGTGGCTGTAGTGTTATAGCGTGGCTATACCCGTGGCTGTAGTTTTATAGCACTGCTATACCTGTGGCTGTAGTGTTATAACGTGGCTATACCCGTGGCTGTAGTTTTATAGCGCTGCTATACCTGTGGCTGTAGTGTTATAACGTGGCTATACCCGTGGCTGTAGTTTTATAGCGCTGCTATACCCGTGGCTGTAGTTTTATAGCGCTGCTATACCTTTGGCTGTAGTGTTATAACGTGGCTATACCCGTGGCTGTAGTTTTATAGCGCTGCTATACCTGTGGCTGTAGTGTTATAGCGCTGCTATACCCGTGGCTGTAATATCATAGCGTGGCAATACCAGTGGCTGTAGTATTATAGCGCTGCTATACCCGTGGCTGTAGTATTATAGCGCGGCTATACCCGTGGCTATAGTATTATAGCGTGGCTATACCCGTGGCTGTAGTTTTATAGCGCTGCTATACCCGTGGCTGTAATATCATAGCGCGGCTATACCCGTGGCTGTAGTTTTATAGCACTGCTATACCCGTGGCTGTAATATCATAGCGTGGCTATACCCGTGGCTGTAGTATTATAGCGTGGCTATACCTGTGGCTGTAGTATTATAGCGCTGCTATACCCGTGGCTCTAGTATTATAGCGCTGCTATACCCGTGGCTGTAGTTTTATAGCGCTGCTATACCCGTGGCTGTAGTATTATAGCGCTGCTATACCCGTGGCTGTAGTATTATAGCGCTGCTATACCTGTGGCTGTAGTATTATAGCGCTGCTATACCTGTGGCTGTAGTGTTATAGCGTGGCTATACCTGTGGCTGTAGTGTTATAGCGCTGCTATACCTGTGGCTGTAGTGTTATAGCGCTGCTATACCTGTGGCTGTAGTGTTATAGCGCTGCTATACCTGTGGCTGTAGTATTATAGCGCTGCTATACCTGTGGCTGTAGTGTTATAGCGTGGCTATACCTGTGGCTGTAGTATTATAGCGCTGCTATACCTGTGGCTGTAGTGTTATAGCGTGGCTATACCCGTGGCTGTAGTATTATAGAGCTGCTATACCTGTGGCTCTAGTATTATAGCGTGGCTATACCTGTGGCTCTAGTATTATAGCGCTGCTATACCTGTGGCTCTAGTATTATAGCGCTGCTATACCTGTGGCTGTAGTGTTATAGCGTGGCTATACCTGTGGCTGTAGTATTATAGAGCTGCTATACCTGTGGCTCTAGTATTATAGCGCTGCTATACCTGTGGCTGTAGTATTATAGAGCTGCTATACCTGTGGCTCTAGTATTATAGCGCTGCTATACCCGTGGCTGTAGTATTATAGCGCTGCTATACCTGTGGCTGTAGTATTATAGCGCTGCTATACCTGTGGCTGTAGTGTTATAGCGCTGCTATACCTGTGGCTGTAGTGTTATAGCGCTGCTATACCTGTGGCTGTAGTGTTATAGCGCTGCTATACCTGTGGCTGTAGTGTTATAGCGCTGCTATACCTGTGGCTGTAGTATTATAGCGCTGCTATACCCGTGGCTGTAGTATTATAGACGTCTGGTTCCCATTACCACCACTGTGAAGGGTTCTGACTCGGGCAGTTTCTCTAAAACGGAGCGTTTCACACCAAACCACTCAGAACTGCTGAATTTTTGAGAAATTGCATCTCAAATTTACTTAAATTTGAATAGTGATCTACAAATAGTGCTGAATATTAACTATTTCTTCTTTATTTTACTTTCTTATTTTAAACATTTCAGAAATGTAAAGTTTTCTGTTGTTAATGTCTTCATGGTCTCAGACTTTGATGTAGGTTAGAAACACGAGCAGAGCTGTTCTGTGTGGTAATTTTTTATGTTCGAGTTGAATGCATAAATTAACTGAAACACAAACATATGGTACACACCTAAAAAAGATGGTTCCATGTAGAACCATGAACACTCAAAGAACCCTTCATATGATTAAACGGTTCTTTGCATCATGAGGTGGATCTTCAGATTGATGGAGAATGTGATGTAATTGGTTGTATATAGAACCTTTTTAACTTTTAGAACCTTGGTGCTGTATGGAATCCTTTACAAAAAGGTTCTAAATAGAACAACCTAAAGAAATAGTATATATCTTGTACATTTGTGAAATAGATGGAAGTTTAGTTGGTTCAAAAAGGTTCTTGTTTTTTTATGATGTCAAGCTTGTACACAATAAAAGAACCCCTTCTGGTGCTATACAGAACCCTTGAAGTTCCATCTTTTTTCAAGAATGTACAAGTTATATACTATTGTTGTAGGTTTTTCCATCTAGAACCTTTTTGTAAAGGGTTCCGTGTGGCAAAATGTTTTTTCTATTGTATACAAGCTTGACAGTGTAACAATAGCAGGACCCTTTTGGATGCTGTACAGAACCAACTCATTCTCCATCAATCTGAAGAACCTTTACACCATACAGAGAATCATTTAATCATGCAACGGGTTCTTTGAGTGTTCCTAATTCTATATAGAACCAATTTCTTTACTAAAGAACCCTTGAAGAACCACTTTTTTAAGTGTGTAGATTTTCATGTCCTCCTTGTTTTTTGTGTTTATAAACATGCATTGAATTAAACCAAATAATGAATCTATATGTAATAATAATAAGAGATGTATCGGTGTGTCTGTGTGCAGGCACGTGCATGCATGCAGGCTGAGATGGCTCTGAAGGAGGCAGAGGCGGAACGACAGCAGAGGAGGATCAAGGAGCTGGAGGAGCTTCAGCAGCGGCTGGAGGAGGCGCTGCACCAGGAGGTTAAAGCCAGACAGGACGAGGAGGCTTTCAGATACACACAGACCCGGTAATCATACATCACACAGCATACATCACACATCTCAAATCATATATCACACATCATACATACATCACACATCATACATTTACATTTACAGCATTTTGGCTGACGCTCTTATCCAGAGCGACTTACAATTTGATCATTTTACACAGGTAGGCCAAGGTGGTGTTAGGAGTCTTGCCCAAGGACTCTTATTGGTATAGTGTAGGGTCTTTGCCAAGGTGGGGACTGAACCCCAGTCTACAGTGTAGAAGGCAGAGGTGTTATCCACAGAGGTGTTGATCACACATCACACATCATACATGACACATACATCAAACATACATCATACATCACACATACATCAAACATACATCACACATCACACATCATATATCACACATAAGAGGTGAAGAAGAGGGTACAGGCAGGATGGAGTGGGTGGAGACGGTGTCGGGGCTGATGTGTGACAGAAGGAAAGCAGCAAGAGTGAAAGGGAAGGTTTACAAGACAGCAGTGCGTCCTGCTGTGATGTTTGGTTTGGAGACTGTGGCTCTGTCTAAAAGACAGGAGGCTGAGCTGGAGGTGGCGGAGATGAAGATGCTGAGATTTTCGTTGGGAGTGACGGGGCTGGACAAGATTAGAAATGAGCAGATCAGAGGGACAGTGAAGGTGGAGTTATTAAATGTTTACATGTGTGTAATTAAATCATTACTTAGGTTGCTTTCAAATAAAGTGTCACTGAAGAAGGAAAATGTTCCTGAAACTCAGCGCTGTGTTTACTCAGTAGTAAAGCCGAGTGCTGAACAGTGAGTTCCTTCGACGCCGTTAGATGAAGTTCCTCAGGAAGTGGCTAGAGGAAGTGATGGGCTTACATTAACATACTCTCATACACCCAGTCACTCTCCATCACACACAGCAGCGCATCCTGTTTAAATGCGGCATTTTTAAGCAATTTTAATGCTTCTTCACATT
Source organism: Pygocentrus nattereri (assembly GCF_015220715.1). Classification (NCBI taxonomy): domain Eukaryota; kingdom Metazoa; phylum Chordata; class Actinopteri; order Characiformes; family Serrasalmidae; genus Pygocentrus; species Pygocentrus nattereri. The sequence continues at coordinate 2,238,308 of NC_051238.1, read as the reverse complement.
TACATAATTGAAGCAGACGTTCTGGTCTTAAAGCCTCAGGAGCCTAAATCCATGTCTCTGAGGTGCGAGTCTGAGCCGGTCTCTGAGGTGCGAGTCTGAGCTGGTCTCTGAGGTGTGAGTCTGAGCCGGGTCTCTAAGGTGTGAGTCTGAGCCGGGTCTCTAAGGTGCGAGTCTGAGCCGGGTCTCTGAGGTGTCATCATTATCCACTGTCCACTGTGTGACTGAACTGTGCGAGTCTGAGCCGGGTCTCTGAGGTGCGAGTCTGAGCCGGGTCTCTGAGGTGTCATCATTATCCACTGTCCACGGTGTGACTGAACTGTGCGAGTCTGAGCCGGGTCTCTGAGGTGCGAGTCTGAGCCGGGTCTCTGAGGTGTCATCATTATCCACTGTCCACGGTGTGACTGAACTGTGCGAGTCTGAGCCGGGTCTCTGAGGTGCGAGTCTGAGCCGGGTCTCTGAGGTGTCATCATTATCCACTGTCCACGGTGTGACTGAACTGTGCGAGTCTGAGCCGGGTCTCTGAGGTGCGAGTCTGAGCCGGGTCTCTGAGGTGTGAGTGTGAGCCGGGTCTCTGAGGTGTGAGTGTGAGCCGGGTCTCTGAGGTGTGAGTCTGAGCTGAGTCTCCGAGGTGCGAGTCTGAGCTGGGTCTCTGAGGTGTCATCATTATCCACTGTCCACTGTGTGACTGAACTGTGTGAGTGTGAGCCGGGTCTCTGAGGTGCGATTCTGAGCCGGGTCTCTGAGGTGTGAGTTTGAGTCGGGTCTCTGAGGTGCGAGTCTGAGCCGGGTCTCTGAGTTGTGAGTCTGAGCCGGGTCTCTGAGGTGTGAGTGTGAGCTGGGTCTCTGAGGTGTGAGTCTGAGCTGGGTCTCTGAGGTGTGAGTCTGAGCCGGGTCTCTGAGGTGTGAGTGTGAGCCGGGTCTCTGAGGTGCGAGTCTGAGCCAGGTCTCTGAGGTGCGAGTCTGAGCCGGGTCTCTGAGGTGTGAGTCTGAGCTGGGTCTCTGAGGTGCGAGTCTGAGCCGGGTCTCTGAGGTGCGAGTCTGAGCCGGGTCTCTGAGGTGCGAGTCTGAGCCGGGTCTCTGAGGTGTGAGTGTGAGCCGGGTCTCTGAGGTGTGAGTCTGAGCTGAGTCTCCGAGGTGCGAGTCTGAGCTGGGTCTCTGAGGTGTCATCATTATCCACTGTCCACTGTGTGACTGAACTGTGCGAGTCTGAGCCGGGTCTCTGAGGTGTGAGTGTGAGCCGGGTCTCTGAGGTGCGAGTCTGAGCCAGGTCTCTGAGGTGCGAGTCTGAGCCGGGTCTCTGAGGTGTGAGTCTGAGCTGGGTCTCTGAGGTGCGAGTCTGAGCCGGGTCTCTGAGGTGCGAGTCTGAGCCGGGTCTCTGAGTTGTGAGTCTGAGCCGGGTCTCTGAGGTGTGAGTGTGAGCCGGGTCTCTGAGGTGTGAGTCTGAGCTGAGTCTCCGAGGTGCGAGTCTGAGCTGGGTCTCTGAGGTGTCATCATTATCCACTGTCCACTGTGTGACTGAACTGTGCGAGTCTGAGCCGGGTCTCTGAGGTGCGATTCTGAGCCGGGTCTCTGAGGTGTGAGTCTGAGTCGGGTCTCTGAGGTGCGAGTATGAGCCGGGTCTCTGAGTTGTGAGTCTGAGCCGGGTCTCTGAGGTGTGAGTGTGAGCTGGGTCTCTGAGGTGTGAGTCTGAGCTGGGTCTCTGAGGTGTGAGTCTGAGCCGGGTCTCTGAGGTGTGAGTGTGAGCCGGGTCTCTGAGGTGCGAGTCTGAGCCAGGTCTCTGAGGTGTGAGTGTGAGCCGGGTCTCTGAGGTGTGAGTCTGAGCTGAGTCTCCGAGGTGTGAGTCTGAGCTGGGTCTCTGAGGTGTCATCATTATCCACTGTCCACTGTGTGACTGAACTGTGCGAGTGTGAGCCGGGTCTCTGAGGTGCGATTCTGAGCCGGGTCTCTGAGGTGTGAGTCTGAGTCGGGTCTCTGAGGTGCGAGTCTGAGCCGGGTCTCTGAGTTGTGAGTCTGAGCCGGGTCTCTGAGGTGTGAGTGTGAGCTGGGTCTCTGAGGTGTGAGTGTGAGCTGGGTCTCTGAGGTGCGAGTCTGAGTCGTGTCTCTGAGGTGCGAGTCTGAGTCGTGTCTCTGAGGTGCGAGTCTGAGTCGTGTCTCTGAGGTGCGAGTCTGAGTCGGGTCTCTGAGGTGCGAGTCTGAGTCGGGTCTCTGAGGTGCGAGTCTGAATCTGGTCTCTGAAGTGCAAGTCTGAATCCAGTATTTGAGCCGCGAGTCTAAGTAGAGTCTTTGAGGTGCAAATCTGAGTCGAGTCTCCAAAGTGTGAGTCTGAGTCTGATGCACAAAAGCTCAAACAGAACTAAAGTGCGATGAACTGTAAGTAGTGAACACTGGGAGAGCGCCCCCTGCTGTTTATCAGAGCGCCCCCTGCTGTTTATCAGAGCGTCCCCTGCTGTGTATCAGAGCTCCCCCATTAGTTATCAGAGCTCCCCCTGCTGTTTATCAGAGCATCACCGCTCCCCAGTCTCAGTCTCCATTTCCCAAACGCTATAGCCGAGCGCACTAACGTTACTCCTCCTAATAAACAGACACACATTCAGCTCCGCCTCCTCATTATTCACCACCATCACTGTAATATTTCATCATCAACATTAACACAGGAAGGTGGTCAGAGGGGCGGTGGAGTTTGAGTCAGCAGCGTCTGAGATGTTTAAAACGCAGAGTTAGAAAAGAAAAACATCTCCCAGTGAAAGCCGCGTTTTACAGTAGAAACAAATGGAGCTCATTATGCTGGTAGTGAACTTCGCTGCCTGACTCAGCCGCCTCAAAACCAGAGAAACGGACCTTAAACAGAAGTTAGGACCCTGTTGGGGTTCATCCTAAAGTTAGGACAGGATTTAGGAGGTTTAGTCTAGTTAGGATGTTTGTGTGATGCTGTTTTCTGATCTGGAGTTAATGATGAGATCATGAAGGGAGGAGCTGATATTCTGGAATAGATACTGAACTTCAGTCTGTACTGAAGTCGTCATGAGATTTCATGGTTAAGCAGTTTCTGTAATGCAGCCCCAGGTTCCTATCACCACCACTGTGAACAGTTCTGACTCGGTAAGTTTCTCTAGATCAGAGCGTTTCACACCAAACTCTGAACCACTCGGTTCACATCTTGACCGCTAATTATGGAGAAATGTTTAAAAATTCCCCTCCAAGGCAAGAGGATTGATTCTCTTACTATAAATAATAGGAGTTTATTTGTCTTGATCGTTTTCCTGCTGTAGTTGTGAAAAAGCACTTTGTTGTTGTGAGAAATAAGTTTGAATTTGACCTTCACCTCCTCAGGTTGCTGGCTGAGGAGGAGGAGAAGATTAAGGCTCTGATGAGTCTGCAGGAGGAGCAGGAGGAGTGTATCCAGCGAGCTCAGAGGGAGAAGCAGGAGATGAAGCAGGAGATGGAGACTAAGAGCCGCGCTCTGGAGGAGGCCCAGAGGCAGCTGGAAGAAGTCCGAGCCAATCGCCATAGAGTGGACCAGGATGTTGTGGTCAGTTCATACACACGAGATGGTTTCACAATTCAGCTTTGTGCTGTACTTTTGTGGTCTCCACCTGTACATGTACACTGATCAGACGTAACGTTCTGACCACCTCCTTGTTTCTGCGCTCATTCTCCACTTTATCAGCTCCACTTACTGTATAGCTGGTCTCTGTAGTTCTACAGTTACAGACTGTAGTCCATCTGTTTCTCTGATACTCTGTTACCCTGTTCTTCAGTGGTCAGGACCCCCATGGACCCTCACAGAGCAGGTACTATTTGGGTGGTGGGTCATTCTCAGCACTGCAGTAACACTGACGTGGTCAGTAAAAACTCCAGCGGCTCTGCTGTGTCTGATCCACTCAGACCAGCACAACACACACTAACACACCACCACCATGTCAGTGTTACTGCAGTGCTGACAGTGACAGTGTGGCCACAAGGAAGCCTTCCTAGAAGAGCAGAGGATGTTACTGCAGCAAAGGGTGCAAGAAAGGGGAGGTGCTATGTATGACTTTGCTGTGCATGATGGGTATTGTAGTGAAAGAAGATGGAGATGATTGTTTTGATTAATTGATCCTCACAGGCTGCCCAGAGGAAGCTTCGGCAGGCCAGCACTAACGTCAAACACTGGAACGTCCAGATGAACCGGCTGATGCACCCCATCGGACCAGGAGGTAGGCGTGAGGGTGGTGTTTGAGTGTGTGGTGACGTGCAGGCTGATGTGCAGTATGTAGGACACTGAACACAGACCTGAGTTTCTGTCTCTGTGATTAGAGCCTTCACTCCGCTCACTCACTGTGGCGTGGTGTGGGCGTTCTTACTTTAGCTCAAACCTCAACATGCCCTATTACTGAACCACAAAGCATCATGGGTAATACCTCACTGGGTTTCGTGTGTCTTCTGGCGGTGTAAATCTGTGACCTCACAGTTCACAGTGACTTTTTTTTCCTCCGAGTTTTTCTCCTTAATTTTGTGGTGTCCAGCTGTTGTCCTTCCTCTCTCGCACTGTCCTAACAGCAAGCAAGCGTTCAAATGTAGTATCATATCACATCGCAGAGGCTTCAGGACGTCCACACTGGATACACTGAGCATGTAAACAAACCACAGATCTGTCGGAAAATAGCCGCTAGACTAATGAAGCTGTGCAGCTGCGGCTTTGGTAAACTGAGGTTGTATAACGGGTTACGTGTTGAGTTTGTTACCTCACTCAGTTTGTTTACATGCACTCAATAATCCGATCATAATAATAAGTCATAATCAGTAATAATAATGTCCTAATCAGACTTCGTCAGTTGTCTGATTATTTAAATGGTTGTGTAAACGGCGTCTGATTAAGAAGTCTGATAAAGAGGCTGGACTTTAGCTCAGTGTTCAGATTTCTCAGTGCATGTGAACTCTTACTCTGATTTCTTTCGGATTTCTCAGTTTGCGCATGTGCGAAAACAGACGATGTGCTTTCCTGAGAATATCGTGCTCAAAAAGCAATTCCCACCTGTAAGTTTAATTACGAAGTGCATATTAAGTCCTGTTTAATAGTGTTGGTGCCACACAGTGTATAAAATGCTGAATCACTGTGTTCATAGTTTGTCATGGATTTTTTAAACGTGCCACAACTTTGTTTTCTCCAACTTTTCGGATGTCATAAAAAATGAGTATTGTCCCGTATATCATGAAAACTTCTTGAATTATTGTGATGTTGCATTTTGGCAGTATCGCCCAGAGTAACGGCGCAGATGAAGTCAGTTGCTTGCGGTAAAAATAAACAAGTAAGACTTTATTAATGAAGACGTAATCCGAGCTCGTAGTCACAAAAAGGGCCTGGGTCAAAACCAAACAATCCAAAGGGCGAGGCAAAAGATCAAAGTCCAGAGAACAGTCCAAAGGTCAGAACACAGAGATATTACCACAGGCAGATAATCCAAAGGGAATAGCAAAAGAAGTAATCGGAAAACAGGCAAACGGGTCAGAAACAATCAGGCAGATATACAAAGAAAACGCTCAGTAGGTCAACAACCGATACAATACGTCACACTGATCCTATGCAAAGCCCGGGCTTATAAGCTAAAGCTAATTAGTCATGACATACAACACAGGTGAACCAAATCAGGATTCAGGAGAGTGAGACCGGTGATTGGAGTGGGAAGGCAGGTCAGAGGTGGCAGGAGACGTGATTTCCCAGAGGAGTCTGGGGAATGGAGTGAGTGTCAGAGCCTGAGGGATGTGTGACACCCAGCTTTGCATTCAAGAAATTTATTTTTTTTATTACTTATTTTTTAAAACATTATCTTTACATGACTTTCCACAATTCCACAATCAGGTGCTATTTATCCCTCAAAACTTTTAGCAATTAAAGCTAATTGAACTTCACCTTTTCTCTGTTTTCAACACTGAATCTAAGAAAATTAGCATTTCAACTTCCACAGAATGTCTAAATTCATCTCAGGAACAAAAAGACAGTCACAGGGTTGACAGTCACAGGGTTGACAGTCACAGGGTTGACAGTCACAGGGTTGACAGTCACAGGGTTGACAGTAACAGGGTTGACAGTAACAGGGTTGACAGTAACAGGGTCGACCGTTACAGGATCGACAGTTACAGGGTTGACAGTAAAAGCATTGACAGTAACAGGGTTGACCGTAAAAAGGTTGACAGTAACAGAGTTGAGTAACAGTGTTGACAGTAACAGGGTTGACCATAACAGTGTTGATAGTAACAGGGTTGACGGTAAAAGTCAACAGTAACAGTGTCGACAGTAACAGGGTCGACAGTAACAGGGTCGATAGTAACAGGTTCGACAGTAACAGGGTCGACAGTAACAGGGTCGATAGTAACAGGGTTGATAGTAACAGGGTTGACCGTAAAAGTCGACAGTAACAGGGTCGACAGTAACAGGGTCGACAGTAACAGGGTCGACAGTAACAGGGTCGATAGTAACAGGGTCGATAGTAACAGGGTTGATAGTAACAGGGTTGATAGTAACAGGGTCGACAGTAACAGGGTCGATAGTAACAGGGTTGATAGTAACTGGATTAACAATACCAAAATTGACAGTAACAGAGGTGAGTAACAGTGTTGACAGTAACAGGGTTGACAGTAACAGGGTTGAGAGTAACAGGGTTGACCATAACAGGGTTGACCATAACAGTGTTGATAGTAACAGGGTTGACGGTAAAAGTCAACAGTAACAGGGTCGACAGTTACAGGGTCGATAGTAACAGGGTTGATAGTAACTGGATTAACAATACCAAAATTGACAGTAACAGAGGTGAGTAACAGGGATGACAGTGACAAGGTTGACAGTAACAGAGATGACACACAAATGATGTAGAAAAATAAGGAAAGGAAAAAATGGAGATGTATTTTTTGGACAGGAATATTATTCTTTACTTTCTTTTTACAGTGAATCGAATTGTAATTAGTTTTGTGACACACATGCAATTTTTAATAGACATTTCTATGACAGACAGTTAACATTTCTTAAAATCTCATTCTCCTTGTGTTTGTGATGTCCAGAGAAGCGTCCATCTGTAGGAGGATTTCACTCCAGCTTCAGGATCCCTATGCAGAAAGACCCGGGACTGCGGCTCTGGCAGAAAAGCAGCGAGCAGGACGAGGAGAGCAAGGAGAACGCGGCTAGAGGAGACGCTGACAAGAAACGCCTTTCGCAGGGCTCAAACGGAGACATTGACGTGCATTGATCCCCTCAGAGAGATACAAAGCCACTGTCTCCTCCAGCTCACCGCTTCTCCATCCTGGAGCTGGATTCATAAAAGCTTTCTGAAGAAAAACCTCAGGAAAGATCTCCAGACAAACTCTGACCATGTTGTTCAATGTAGTTACCAGAAAAAAAACCAAGTCTGCAGACATGGATAACTCCATCACTGAGTTATCTGTCATTCTGAGCAGTTTGGTGTGAAATGACTCAGACGTCTTTACAGTGGTGGTGATGGGAACCAGGCGTCGCCATGACTACAACACAGATATAGACATTTTATTTACTATCCAGAACCACCAGAGAACCTACACAAGTCTTCTGAGCTTATATGGAATGTTGATGATGGAAAATAGTGGAAAATCTGGAATAATGAGTTTTCTTTGGGGACTATTTTGCCGCACAGCGCCCTGCATGTCTCCCTCCACCATGAATGGAGCTGAAGTTCTCTAAACTCTCATAAAACAGCGTCTCAGTCATCAGGCAGTGAATTCAGAACCAGTTCATGTAGGAACTTTTCATGTAGGAGCTTTTAGAGGGACGTCTGGTTCCCATCACCACCACTGTGAGCGGTTCTGACTCAGTAAGTTTCTCTAGATCAGCGTTTCACACCACACCACACTGAATGACTCTGCTTACATCTTAAACCTTTAATTATGTATGATTTGTACGAAATTGGTAGATTCCTCTTTATTATTATTTTAATTATTTTCTTAAGTCTGAAAAAATACATTTAAAAGATATTTTTAAAGATGCTTTTGTGAATCTGGGTCCTGGACTTCTCCTGCCGTGCTTATTTTAGTGTTTAGTTATTATTGAGCTTAGGGTTGGGCCATTTGACGATATTATCATCAAAATGTGGAAAATTTTGACCAATGATATTATTTTTATGTCGAGAGAGTCATATGCAAATTTGTGGCTTAATTGCTGAATTTCTGAATTGCATGGGTGTTTAACAGTGTAAAAGATGCTGTACATGAGTCAGGAGGGTTTGTGAAAAGCACCAAGTACAAATAAGGCCGACTTTTATCTTCATATTTATATATTTATTTATTAATAGGCCTTTTTGCAATATGAAAAAATAATGCCGTTTATCTGTCTAGATCTTTGAAAAAGACTTTCCTGTGATTTTGAAATGAAAAATCTTAATATCGCTCAACCCTGGCTTAGGAAAACACTAAAATTGTTGTTGTCAAGTGAATTTTTTTTTGCTAATCTTTTTAGACATTCTCTTTCCACCACTTGTAAACTCCAGCTGGGTGATTCCACAATCAGGTGCCATTTAGCCCTCGTTATTCCTAAAAATGAAGGTTAATTAAACTTCATCTTTTCTCTTCAACTTTCCACAAAATGTCTAAATTCATCTCAGGAACAAAAAGACAGAATACAGAATTTGTTACAGTTACAGAATTGACAGTATCAGAATTAACTGTAACAGGGCTGACCGTTAGAGGATTGATAGTAACAGAGTTGACAGTAACAGTGTTGACATTAATAGAGTTGAGTTATGTCGTTGACAGTTACAAGATTGACGTTAACAGGGTTGACAGTAATAGAGTTGACAGTTATGGGGATGACAGTAACAGGGTTGATAGTGAGAGAATTGACAGTAACAGGATTGGCAGTAATTGGGTTGACAGTTACAGGATCAACAGTTACAGGGTTGCTGGTAACAGAATTGACAGTAACAGGATTGGCAGTAACAGGATTGGCAGTAATAGGGCTGACAGTTACAGGATCAACAGTTACAGGGTTGCTGGTAACAGAATTGACAGTAACAGGATTGGCAGTAACAGGATTGGCAGTAATAGGGTTGGCAGTAACAGGATTGGCAGTAATAGGGTTGGCAGTAACAGGATTGGCAGTAATAGGGCTGACAGTTACAGGATCAACAGTTACAGGGTTGCTGGTAACAGAATTGACAGTAACAGGATTGGCAGTAATAGGGTTGGCAGTAACAGGATTGGCAGTAACAGGGTTGGCAGTAACAGGATTGGCAGTAACAGGATTGGCAGTAATAGGGCTGACAGTTACAGGATCAACAGTTACAGGGTTGCTGGAAAATAGAGAAAGGAAATTCAGACCAGGAGCTTCCTGTTGAATATGTGACCCTCATAGGGCTGAATGTGTTCAGATAACAGGGTTGAGTGAACGCTGCATTTTCTTAACCTGTAATGGACGAGTCATGAAAAAAGGGTTAGATTGAATGGATCCAGGCATTAATATGAGAATAGTATGATTTTGGAAGAATCTGAATGATCATATCTCAAACGATTGATCTGAAACCTGCACGGGTTTCAGTTTAAAACGTCTTTAAAAACGCTTCACTTCTCATGCATATTTGTAGCTGTAATGTCAGTGGGACACAAATGGCACCTTAATCGCAGGACCGCCCATCTGCTGCTTACATTGTGTGCACATCTCATGATGAATGGGCCAATAAAATGGCCTAAAATGAAATTCTCATTACATTGACAGCAACAATAAGCAGGACAGGGCTCGTCCAGGACCAGGACTGATAGAGTGCTGTAGCAGGAGAGACCCAGAGCTGAGAGAGAGAAGGGACCATATCAGATTGGAGAGGGTGTCCAGTGTGGTGATTAGGGCTGGGTATTAGAGTTCAGTACTTTTCTGCTACCAGCAGGTCAGTTAACCGTGTCAGTATTCGAATACAGTGAGCACGTTGCTAATGACGCGAGAATCAGAGGCTGTGCAGCCAGGCTAACTACTTTAGCTGCTGTTGGCCACACACTTTAAATCAGTGGTTCTTCAAGGGTTCTTCAGTAAAGAAAATTATTCTATAAATAACCATAAACCCTTAACGGACCCTTTGCATGATTATGCATGGTTAAATGGTTCTTCAGGTTGATGGAGAATTGAAACTGGTTCTACGTAGCACCAAAAAGCTTCTTCTGTTGTTATGATGTCTAGTCTGTAACGATATAAGAACCCTTTTTGGTGCTATACAGAAGCAGACACAACATATTCTGCATCCGTCTGAAGAACCATTTCACGGTGCAAAGGACCCTCTAATCATGGAAAGGGTTCTTTGAGTGTTCGTGGTTCTATGTAGCACCATTTTCTTTACTTAGGAACCCTCAAAGAACCATATTTAAAGGGTGTATAAAAGTTTGACACTGTAACAATAGAACGGAGCTAAATAGAACCATATAGGCCAACACGCTCTCCATTAATCTGAAGAACTATTTAGGCTTGGCAGTTGAATAAAGGCAATGAATCTAAACAGAACCAGTCACATGCTGTACGGAAGTGAATGGCATCCTCAAATCCTTAACAAAGCAACATGTGGATAAATAAAAGATAAAACAGTACTAAAACTATAAAATGGGATTTATGCAAAATACTTTGTGCCATAATTGTAATATTTTATATCGTGTTTTTGTGAGATTCATTCATCCATTTTCTAAGCCGCTTGTCCGTCAGGGTCGCGGGGGGATGCTGGAGCCTATCCCAGCCGTCTTCGGGTGAAAGGCGGATACACCCTGGACGCCAGTCCATCAGAGTTTTTGTAAGATAATTGTTTTAATCATTTCTTGCCCAGAATTGGGTGTTCTTACCGGGTATACCGGTCCGGGTATTGAAAGATGCCACGCCCTAATGAGGGCTGACCAATAGGAACGCTATATGACAGGCTTGACTTTGGGCTGAAGAAGTCCGACGTTAAAGTAGCTCGTAGTGCTCTGTTCTTCACGGCAAGGGCTCATAAATGTGGGCGCCGTTCTAAGTATTGCTGCAATAGATTTGTGGCCGAGGTACATCCATGAAACCGTGATTCTTTTTCTGGATTTTTACAAACGGTGAATGCGTTGCTTGTATGTACTAAATGTTCAATAAAGGAAAATGTATCAAGATGTGAATGTCTCTAGTGTTAGTGCTGTAGGCCAGACTTTCTCAGAGAGGGTCAGATCAAAATACCAGACGTAGAAGACAAAATTATTCACAAGATTATTCCAAACTTCACGTTTTTGAAATATGAACAACTTCCGACTTTCCTATCACTGTGTAAAAGATGCATACGGCTGCTTTTATTGCTGGGATGCTTATTTAGGGTGATTTGGATCAGTAAGTACTTACCAAATTGTTTTAGAGTAATAATAAAATATGATATGAAGCATATTCCTATTCAATTCTGCATATATATATATACATAAATCAGGCATAACATTATGACCACTTACTGTATAGCTGCACTCTGTAGTTCTACAGTTACAGACTGTAGTCCATCTGTTTCTCTGATACTCTGTTACCCTGTTCTTCAGTGGTCAGGACCCCCATGGACCCTCACAGAGCAGGTACTGTTTGGGTGGTGGATCATTCTCAGCACTGTAGTGACACTGAAGTGGTGGTGGTGTGTTAGTGTGTGTTGTGCTGGTCTGAGTGGATCAGACACAGCAGTGCTGCTGGAGTTTTTAGACCCCTCAGTGTCACTGCTGGACTGAGAATAGTCCACCAACTAAAAATATCCAGCCAACAGCGTCCTGTGGGCAGCGTCCTGTGGGCAGCGTGCTGTGACCACTGATGAAGGACTAGAGGATGACCAACACAAACTGTGCAGCAGCAGATGAGCTGTCGTCTCTGACTTTACACCTACAAGGTGGACCGATGAGGTAATAGAGTGGACACAGAGGAACTGCAGCGTACTGGCCACAGGCCAATTCAAATATGTTTGCAGGCTACATTTGGCCCCGGGGCCAGTCTTTGATAACCACTGTAATAGGCCATTGGTTAATTAAGACTATTGTTAGCCTTTTTTAAAGGGCCCATATCATAGAAATCTGACCTTTCCTTGTTTTTTGTTTGAAATTAGAGCTTTATGTAGTATCTCAACATTAACATTTAAAAACTAGTCCATATCTGGAAACTAATCTTCAAAAATAGTAATAATAAATGTATTTTTGATCATGTAGTAATGAATTATGACTGTTTTTTTTACATAAAACCCCATAAATGAGAATTAGAACGTAGGTATAAGCCCTTTAACGCCACTTGCTGAGGCCGGAGATGCTCAGTTTTTTTTGACTGCCGTTCCTGTAAGAAGGAAATAAGCTGAAAGACTGAAGCTCTTGCGGTTTGTACATTTCCTGCTTGTGCTGCAGATAGCACACGTCACGTCTTAGGCTGAGCTGAGCCTTCAGAGTGAGATTTTATCACTTACTGCAGGCCTTTTTTAAAGGGCACCAGAACCGTGGATGCAAAAAACAGCCTTACAGTGTGCTTTCAAAGCAGAAGTACGAATAGAGTGAGCAATAAGGAGACAATTCATTTCACAAAGCAGACGGTTTATCTACTCTAACGACTCATCTGAGCTGTCCCGCTTTCTAATTTAGCTCAGGATCCTGCGCTGAAGTGAGGATCGTCTGCTGTCCAAACAGGACTACACGTCACCTCCCTACGAACAGATTGCCAGTGAAGTAAAACTCTAAAAAAAATGTTTTAGAGCTCAATTTCTACAAAAAATGCTGCTGTAATTGGACGTCCACAATTTTGCAGCACAGCAAAATAATAATATGTTATTATTACTATCAATATAGTGCATATATGGAACCTTCACTGCAATAACAGCCTGTTCTGGCAATGTGACAAAAACTAATTTACATATACCAACATATTCGGCCCATAGCATCTTAGCCCCACCCACTGAAACAGAAGGTATAAGGAGTGTAAATACAGAACAGCCAATCAATCAAACCCACTAATAATAATGAATAGCAAAGTTTTATAAGAACACTTACAATACATGGTATTTATAACCAGCTCAAAGTGCTACAAAAACAAGTTATGAATAAACAAAAATATATTTTTGGCAGATGCTGAGGAGCAGGGCTGTTTCTGGGGGCCCTAAGTAACGTTATAACTGATTGATTATGGTTTAAGTTAGTAACCAAGTGCGGTTTGGTGTGAAGTGGTTCAGACGTCTTTACAGTGGTGGTGATAGGAACCAGGCGTCGCCATGACTACAACACAGATATAGACACTTTATTTACCATCCAGAACCACCAGAGAACCTCCACGAGTCTTCTGAGTTTATATGGAATGTTGATGATGGGAAAACAGTGGAAAATCTGGAATAATGAGTTTTCTTTGGGGACTATTTTGCCGCACAGCGCCCTGCATGTCTCCCTCCACCATGGATGGAGTTGAAGTTCTCTAAACTCTCATAAAACAGCGTCTCAGTCATCAGGCAGTGAATTCAGAACCAGTTCATGTAGGAACTTTCTGTAGGAGCTTTTAGAGGGACGTCTGGTTCCCATCACCACCACTGTGAGCAGCTCTTAGAACAGTTCAACATTTACAAACGTAACATGAAGCATATAAGTGTAATATACGCCTTCCATATATCATATATTGTTAAATGTTACATATATTTGTAAATGTTGAACTGTAAGAGCATCAAAACATTACATTAGTGAAAATATTGTTTCCTGACAGACTGACAGACCAGTTTAGTACTGAGAAGCAAATACATAAAGCGGTACCAGTCAGAACTGAACTGGGATGTATGGTCCATATATTATGCATATATGATCAATATTTAATACTTACATATATGTACACAAACTATCGGCACATATATTTTTGAAATACGTGTCTGACCCTTTATAATTTATGGCAGTATATGGATGAATTATTGGAATTTTCAAAAATGGGTGGACGTCCCCTTTAAGAGCGCGACCCAGTTAACGCGGCGTGGTGTTCCTCCGGTGCGGTAGGGGGCGCTACGTGCACGCGGGTGTGTATTATTTCCAGATCAGTGCGGGCTGTTCCGGAGACTCTGAGTGTGTGTCCTCAGTCGGGGTGTGTGTGATGGCTCCGTTACTCCGCGCGCTGCGCGCGGGGCTCCGCTCCGTGTGCCTCGCTCGCGCCGTCTCTAACAGCGCGCGCTCCCGGGGCGCCGTCGTGACCGAGCTGCAGCCGCGCGCGGCTGACCGAGAGGAGCACGGGGAGGTCAACCAGTTCCAGCACGTACGTAACGCGCACATCACGCGCTCGCGCAGGTCAGACACAACACGGGCGCGCGCGGAAAGCAGAAAGCAGACTACACACGCGCGCGGGCTGGAAGCGCTTTAATGCCTCCCGGTGTGACCTGTCCTCTGCACGGAGGGTCACGGTATGCAAATCAGCCTCTAACCAATGACCGGAGCTTTTGTCCTGCGTTTCGCGCCTCCTAGCCAATCACAGACGAGCCTCTGAGTCACGTGACCTGACAAACGTAAATAATGTACGGTCGTTCTTAAAGGGTTCTTTGGTGAAGGGAATGGTTCTATTTAGGACCATGGGTTCTGTACAGCAGCAAAAAAGCTATGTAGTCCATCTGGTTCTCTGATACTCTGTTACCCTGTTCTTCAGTGCTCAGGACCCCCATGGACCCTCACAGAGCAGGAATGCTACTGGTGGTGGTGTGTTAGTGTGTGTTGTGCTGGTCTGAGTGGATCAGACAGCAGAGCTGCTGGAGTTTTTAAACACTGTGTCCACTCACTGTCCACACTATTAGACACTCCTACCTTGTCGATCCACCCTGTAGATGTAGTCAGAGACGACAGCTCATCTGCTGCTGCTCAGTTTGTGTTGGTCATCCTCTAGTCCTTCATCAGTGGTCACAGGACGCCGCCCACAGGACGCCGCCCACAGGACGCCGCCCACAGGACGCCGCCCACAGTACGCTGCCCACAGGACGCTGCCCACAGGACGCTGTTGGCTGGATATTTTTGGTTGGTGGACTATTCTCAGACCAGCAGCGACACTGAGGTGTTTAAAAACTCCAGCAGCACTGCTGTGTCTGATCCACTCAGACCAGCGCAACAAATACTAACACACCACCACCAGTAGCATTCCTGCTCTGTGAGGGTCCATGGGGGTCCTGACCACTGAAGAACTGAAGTCGTGTGTTCATGAAAATGTATTAATATTTAGAATATTGATGATGGATTCACCTCATAAATCATGACACACTGCTTTACCCTGCATGAAAGGGCATAAGCTGCTTTTAGCAGTAAGACGTGTTGGTATCAGCGATACTGGCCCTGCACTTACTTGGTATCGGATCAATACCAAATTTTGCAGTATCAAACACCACTGCTGGGGGGGCTTTATACCCCTCTAGTCCACGCCCGGCATTGGACCTGGTGACCTTAGGATCATGTAGAGCTGCTCCAGAGTGTCTCATTCTATTGGCCAGTGCTTTTCTATGAACTTTATATGCAGTGGGTGGCCTTGAAGTAGCTGAACTCATTAGAACACCTGTCTGGATACGTTCGGGTAGATAGGGCTGATTTTCCTATTATGGATTAAGCCAGGATTAGCCTTAATCTGGGTCTGGGAATATAATATAATATGTATGAATAAAGGACACTACCAATAGGAGAACAGTGTTGGTTCATTCTGAACCAGGATCTTTTCTCTTGACTTTGCAGAATCCAGATTACCACGGCTTCTCCTCAGACCCATTTGTGGATGAGTGGAACATGAGGCTGGCCTTTTTCTTCAGCATTTCCATGGCCATCGTTATTGGAGGAACCTTTATCCATTATTTACCAGACCACGGGTAAGCAGAACAGACTGTAGAAATAATGTAGGTATTGTGATATAAACCGAGTCTGTTCTACAGTTTCTCATTAGGCTGAATGAATAACCGACTCTAAATGTAGGTATTGTGATATAAACCGAGTCTGTTCTACAGTTTCTCATTAGGCTGAATGAATAACCGACTCTAAATGTAGGTATTGTGATATAAACCGAGTCTGTTCTACAGTTTCTCATTAGACTGAATGAATAACCGACTCTAAATGTAGGTATTGTGATATAAACCGAGTCCGTTCTACAGTTTCTCATTAGGCTGAATGAATAACCGACTCTAAATGTAGGTATTGTGATATAAACCGAGTCCGTTCTACAGTTTCTCATTAGGCTGAATGAATAACCGACTCTAAATGTAGGTATTGTGATATAAACCGAGTCTGTTCTACAGTTTCTCATTAGACTGAATGAATAACCGACTCTAAATGTAGGTATTGTGATATAAACCGACTCTAAATGTAGGTATTGTGATATAAACCGAGTCTGTTCTACAGTTTCTCATTAGGCTGAATGAATAACCGACTCTAAATGTAGGTATTGTGATATAAACCGAGTCTGTTCTACAGTTTCTCATTAGACTGAATGAATAACCGACTCTAAATGTAGGTATTGTGATATAAACCGAGTCTGTTCTACAGTTTCTCATTAGACTGAATGAATAACCGACTCTAAATGTAGGTATTGTGATATAAACCTAGTCTGTTCTACAGTTTCTCATTAGGCTGAATGAATAACCGACTCTAAATGTAGGTATTGTGATATAAACCGAGTCCGTTCTACAGTTTCTCATTAGGCTGAATGAATAACCGACTCTAAATGTAGGTATTGTGATATAAACCGAGTCCGTTCTACAGTTTCTCATTAGACTGAATGAATAACCGACTCTAAATGTAGGTATTGTGATATAAACCGAGTCCGTTCTACAGTTTCTCATTAGACTGAATGAATAACCGGCTCTAAATGTAGGTATTGTGATATAAACCGAGTCCGTTCTACAGTTTCTCATTAGACTGAATGAATAACCGGCTCTAAATGTAGGTATTGTGATATAAACCGAGTCTGTTCTACAGTTTCTCATTAGACTGAATGAATAACCGGCTCTAAATGTAGGTATTGTGATATAAACCGAGTCTGTTCTACAGTTTCTCATTAGGCTGAATGAATAACCGACTCTAAATGTAGGTATTGTGATATAAACCGAGTCCGTTCTACAGTTTCTCATTAGGCTGAATGAATAACCGGCTCTAAATGTAGGTATTGTGATATAAACCGAGTCCGTTCTACAGTTTCTCATTAGACTGAATGAATAACCGGCTCTAAATGTAGGTATTGTGATATAAACCGAGTCCGTTCTACAGTTTCTCATTAGGCTGAATGAATAACCGGCTCTAAATGTAGGTATTGTGATATAAACCGAGTCCGTTCTACAGTTTCTCATTAGACTGAATGAATAACTGACTCTAAATGTAGGTATTGTGATATAAACCAAGTCCGTTCTACAGTTTCTCATTAGACTGAATGAATAACCGGCTCTAAATGTAGGTATTGTGATATAAACCGAGTCCGTTCTACAGTTTCTCATTAGGCTGAATGAATAACCGACTCTAAATGTAGGTATTGTGATATAAACCGAGTCCGTTCTACAGTTTCTCATTAGACTGAATGAATAACCGACTCTAAATGTAGGTATTGTGATATAAACCGAGTCCGTTCTACAGTTTCTCATTAGACTGAATGAATAACCGACTCTAAATGTAGGTATTGTGATATAAACCGATTTTATATCACAATACCTACATTTAGAGTCGGTTATTCATTCAGCCTAATGAGAAACTGTAGAACGGACTCGGTTTATATCACAATACCTACATTTAGAGTCGGTTATTCATTCAGCCTAATGAGAAACTGTAGAACAGACTCGGTTTATATCACAATACCTACATTTAGAGTCGGTTATTCATTCAGCCTAATGAGAAACTGTAGAACGGACTCGGTTTATATCACAATACCTACATTTAGAGCCGGTTATTCATTCAGCCTAATGAGAAACTGTAGAACGGACTCGGTTTATATCACAATACCTACATTTAGAGTCGGTTATTCATTCAGCCTAATGAGAAACTGTAGAACAGACTCGGTTTATATCACAATACCTACATTTAGAGTCGGTTATTCATTCAGCCTAATGAGAAACTGTAGAACAGACTCGGTTTATATCACAATACCTACATTTAGAGTCGGTTTATATCACAATACCTACATTTAGAGTCGGTTATTCATTCAGTCTAATGAGAAACTGTAGAACGGACTCGGTTTATATCACAATACCTACATTTAGAGTCGGTTATTCATTCAGTCTAATGAGAAACTGTAGAACGGACTCGGTTTATATCACAATACCTACATTTAGAGTCGGTTATTCATTCAGCCTAATGAGAAACTGTAGAACAGACTCGGTTTATATCACAATACCTACATTTAGAGTCGGTTATTCATTCAGTCTAATGAGAAACTGTAGAACGGACTCGGTTTATATCACAATACCTACATTTAGAGTCGGTTATTCATTCAGTCTAATGAGAAACTGTAGAACGGACTCGGTTTATATCACAATACCTACATTTAGAGCCGGTTATTCATTCAGCCTAATGAGAAACTGTAGAACAGACTCGGTTTATATCACAATACCTACATTTAGAGTCGGTTATTCATTCAGCCTAATGAGAAACTGTAGAACGGACTCGGTTTATATCACAATACCTACATTTAGAGTCGGTTATTCATTCAGTCTAATGAGAAACTGTAGAACAGACTCGGTTTATATCACAATACCTACATTTAGAGTCGGTTATTCATTCAGCCTAATGAGAAACTGTAGAACGGACTCGGTTTATATCACAATACCTACATTTAGAGCCGGTTATTCATTCAGCCTAATGAGAAACTGTAGAACAGACTCGGTTTATATCACAATACCTACATTTAGAGTCGGTTATTCATTCAGCCTAATGAGAAACTGTAGAACAGACTCGGTTTATATCACAATACCTACATTTAGAGTCGGTTATTCATTCAGCCTAATGAGAAACTGTAGAACAGACTCGGTTTATATCACAATACCTACATTTAGAGTCGGTTATTCATTCAGCCTAATGAGAAACTGTAGAACGGACTCGGTTTATATCACAATACCTACATTTAGAGCCGGTTATTCATTCAGCCTAATGAGAAACTGTAGAACGGACTCGGTTTATATCACAATACCTACATTTAGAGTCGGTTATTCATTCAGCCTAATGAGAAACTGTAGAACAGACTCGGTTTATATCACAATACCTACATTTAGAGTCGGTTATTCATTCAGTCTAATGAGAAACTGTAGAACAGACTGGGTTCTTGAGTAAAAAACATTTTTCTATGTAAAACCCGGAACATTCAAAGACCCCTTGATTAAAGGGTTCTTTGTATTGTGAAGGCGTTCTCCAGATTGATGTAGAATGTGTTCTAAATGGTTCTACATTGACATTTTTTCATAAAGGGTTCTTCTATTGTTACAATTTCAAACCTTTTTTCCCCAGAAAGGTTCTATGTAGAACCATCTACAGTGCATTCTCTATCAATCTGAAGAACCATTTCACTATGCAGGGAACCATTTAAACATGCAAAGGGTTGTTCTGAGTGTTCATAGTTTGATATAGAGCAATGTTCTTTACTAAGGAACCCTTGAAGAACCATGCGTGAAATGTGCTGAATGTGTGATGAACCTGCAGCTGTGGATCCGCCCTTTCGTCTGCTTGGCTGCCAGCTGCTGTTTTCGTTTCTCCTCACCCTTTTCGTCTGTTTTTGAGTGCTTTGCTTCATTTTGTGTGTCGTTTCTGTCATTATCAGCACTGCTTTTGTATTTCCCTGCTAGCAGGAGCATAGTGGGCCACTGTCAGCCCACTGATGGCAAAGCAGGTGGTCCACTGACGTTTTGCTCAGCGTTTTCCGGGTGGTCCAGCAGTGGTTATGCAGAGTAATGGACAAAATTCCACTTTTCATCAGTTATTTTCTATTTACAGTCCAGTTTACTGATTTTGTCCTTCCCTCCTTTCTTTGGTTGTGCTTTGAATTTAACGCAGCATCAGCAATATTTAAAATCATTTTACATTGTGCCTAGTCATTTATTTTGTAATATTTTTCTTAGTTTTTCTAAAATAAAAGTCTCTGTGCATCTAAAATCTGTTTGAGGAGATGAAAACCTAGTTAGAGCTTGTGTGCGGGACAGTAATCCAGGTGGTCCGAGGGTGGACCAGCAGTGGGGTGCTGACCTGCTCACGGTCTGAGTTAGAATACAAGCCGCCCTTAATCATTTTTATAGTTTAGTTGTGTTCTGAGAGCGACGGGAGACCGCCAGCCTGTCGATCACCAACATTAGCCTGACTAATAGATTAATCGTGGCTCCTGTTTATACACGGTGCGTGAAGGAGTTGCCGAGCGGGCGAGTCAGGGATGTTTATGGTGAGTAAAGCTCCAACACTGTTGCAGAAGAAGGGCTTTAAATAGACCCTTTCACGCTCTGACGGCGTTAAGAGGAAATGGCGACAAAGCAGGTAGCAACACATCTGGTTAGCCTGCCACTCATTTCAAAACATGGAAGTAAGAAGCTTCTCGAGTCGTCCTGAGGACCTTCCTCATATCTCACACAGTGATGTAGACCGATTCATAAAGAACGTACACACACATCAAGAAGAATGAAGGATATGGGTTTGAATTCCAAGTTACTTTAACCTACACTCCTAAAAATGGTTCTTTAAGGGTTGTTTAGCCACAAAGAAGGGTTCTGTATAGAACCATGAACAACCAAAGACCCCTTTGCATGATTAAAGTGTTCTCTGTGTGGTGAAATGGTTCTTCAGATTGACGGAGAATGAAGATTCCGCACCCGCCCGCTCCTGCTGGATTTCATCCCCCTCTCCCCCTGGATCGTTAGTCCCGCACCCGCCCGCTCCTGCTGGATTTCATCCCCCTCTTCCCCTGGATCGTTAGTCCCGCACCCGCCCGCTCCTGCTGGATTTCATCCCCCTCTTCCCCTGGATCGTTAGTCCAATTGTCCATTTAAATTGTTTATACATATGATTTACTGATCGTTCTACTTTATTTAGGCCGTTCATTAATTTGCAGGAATTCACTTCATGTGTCCCGCTCCCACCTGCAGTGGGCTGGTTTCCCGCCCTTCTGCTCCTGCACACAAGCCCGAAAACTAGACCCACGCCACAGGATATTGTGAATTCGATTAATCACCCAGCCCTAGTTTATTCATTATATCACAGTAACTGGCACCCGGAATTCTCTCCACTGGGTATAACCATCAATGCGGTGACCAGACGAGTGAAGAGTATGTGGACCGAGGGAGTTGGGGCGATAACGACTGTCTGTTCTTCTCTTTTCTCTGCAGTATGAGGCAGTGGGCTCGCCGCGAGGCCGAGCTGCTGATCAAACAGAGGGAGGCTCAGGGGCTGCCGCTCATCGACGAGAACTACTACGACCCCAGCAGGATCGTTCTCCCCTCGTCATCGGACGAGTAGTACCCTTATCATTTGTGTGTGACTGTACATTAAATTCTAGTAAACTATCACAATAAACATCTAATGTTGTTACCACGCCTCATCCGACTGATGTGCACCTTTGGTTCTGATGCATCTCCACATTACAATGACTCAGGTAAAGGATTTTGAGTTTAAGCTCCATGCACTGTTTAAGGCTGGGTGCTGGAGCCTATCCCAGCAGTCATTGGGCGAAAAGCAGGATACACCCTGGACAGGTCGCCAGTCCATCGCAGGGCAGCTAAGAAAAGTTAGCTTTCCGTTCTGGCACCAGCGAACAAAAGTGGAATTGTAAAGTTTTTTTGAATACAAGTAAACTGATGGCTTGCCTACAAATCACATAAATACAAAATAAAAGACACACGCACATATTGTGGAAGAAAATATTTTAATATTAATTGGTCAATTAAGTAAAATAAAGTCATATATATATATATATATATATATATATATATATATATATATATATACTTGCTGTTTTCAGAACAAAACCTCGTATCTCCAAAATAGTAACTTTACAGGAAAAGGGAAAAACATACATGAATTTCAGTGTAAGTCAATGGAACCAGATGATGGGTCCACTCACACCACCCCAGTTTCATATCACCTCTCCGTCTTCTCTCTTTTAAATATATATTATATATTTAAATAAATCTAAACTCATTTAGACGATTGAAGTGATTTCTAATTAGTTTTTTTTTCATTTTCGGATTTTTCCGCTCCTCAGTTTATCAACAGCCTTGAAAGTTTAATCTATTATTATTATTATTATTATTATTATTATTTAATTCTTCATTCTTTGATTTGTCTCAGTTCGCGGATCAAAAGGCTTGATTTAAAATCTGCTGTTCGCGTTTTTCTCCTTTTCCCTGTTTTTATCTACGGAGCAACTTTTATTTGCGCAAAAACCTAAGACACTTCCGCTCTCTGTCCCGCCCCTCTGGTGGGGAACTGAGCGCTGATTGGATGGGCGCCGTTGAGGCCTCCCGCGCTATAGGTGGGGATGAAAGGCGTGGGCGTGTCCGCGGCGTGGCAGTGGGCGGGGCCTCTGGGCGGCGGAGAGGAGAAGAGAGAGAGTGAGAGAAAGCGGAGAGAAAAGACGGTAAATACCCCACAAACACGCTCACATTTCCTCCGAAACGGGCTTCCTAATCTTATATAAGGCAGCGGATGTGATCTAGACTGGAAAAGCTTTGTTCAACTCGGTAGAAATAAGTTTACGGGCTTTGTGTAGCCGGTTAGCACGCAGGCTAACGGAGTATGTGGCGGAAGCGGAACGAAGCTGAAGTTGGCTTCTTATTGGAATTATCCGTTCCACCTTAAATGGTCAGCAGTTCTATTCTGGCGCATGGGGTGCCACTTGAGCTGCTGCGCGGTTTAAGGTGGAACGGATAATCGCACTAAGAAGCCAGCTTAAGCCTAGTGGAAGCGGGGTTTAGACCGAACTGCAAGGTTTACTCACTTTATTTTTAACAGATTTATTCACTTGAACATCAAATATGAATCACAAAACCCGCAAAATGACTAAACTGTTTTGCCTGTATCGTTCACACGTTACCGCGTTATTAAAGGGGAATTCCACCTATTTTTCTAAATACATGAATAATTAAGTGGTTATGATGTAAACCGAGCGGTTCTGAGTGGTTTGGTGTGAAACGCTCTGTTCTAGATAAACTGACCGAGTCAGAACCGTTCACAGTGGTGGTGATGGGAACCAGGCGTCCCTCTAAAAGCTCCTACAGAAAGTTCCTACATGAACTGGTTCTGAATTCACTGCCTGATGACTGAGACGCTGTTTTATGAGAGTTTAGAGAACTTCAACTCCATTCATGGTGGAGGGAGACATGCAGGGCGCTGTGCGGCAAAATAGTCCACAAAGAAAACTCATTATTCCAGATTTTCCACTGTTTTCCATCATCAGCATTCCATATAAGCTCAGAAGACTCGTGTAGGTTCTCTGGTGGTTCTGGATGGTAAATAAAATGTCTATATCTGTGTTGTAGTCATGGCGACGCCTGGTTCCTATCACCACCACTGTAAAGACGTCTGAACCATTTCACACCAAACCCTCTGAACCTCTGTGATTACACCTCACACACTGACCTATGCAGGAATTACCCTTTACTACCCTTGATTCCAGACGAAATGCTGGATCTGCAGGTGTCTACAAACGGTACTACAGTAGATCTACAACAACATCACAGTGAAGCTTCCTACCACACTCACACCATACATCACCTGAGCTCTTACAGGATCACATACTGTGTTTTAAAGTCAGAGTGAAGTTTGACTTTCAGACTGTGCAACAAGGAGTGCACAGCTGATGAGATCACATATCTCCAGCGCCGATGTCTAGACATCATTTATAATTTAAACATATTTACGAATATACATAAATGTAACAAAGGCAAATGCACATACACATACTAGATAGCATAGACAGACACAGACAAATACACACTATACTGCCAAAAGTATTCGGTCGTCTGGCTTCACACACACATGAACTTGAGTGGCATCCCATTCTTAATCCATAGGGTTTAATATGATGTCGGCTCACCCTTTGCAGCTATAACAGCTTCAGCTCTTCTGGGAAGGCTTTCCACAAGGGTTAGGAGTGGACATTGACTCCGCCTCCATCTTTAATTAATACGAACAAATTCATTTTTCACTCC
The DNA here is from genome assembly GCF_015220715.1 of Pygocentrus nattereri. Classification (NCBI taxonomy): domain Eukaryota; kingdom Metazoa; phylum Chordata; class Actinopteri; order Characiformes; family Serrasalmidae; genus Pygocentrus; species Pygocentrus nattereri. The sequence continues at coordinate 2,214,219 of NC_051238.1, read as the reverse complement.
TAACTCTGTTGTCAGATTAACTGGGGCTCTTTTGTCTCTCACTGTGTGAATTACTGGGACATTGAGCTACTAGTGAGCAACGAGGGCTGAAAGCGGTGCACACAAGCTTTCTTCATATCTCACTATTCTGACACAATAAACAAAACAAAACAAAGCATTTAAACGTTTTTATATGTATTGACTTGTTTCCTCAATCACGAAAAACAAAAATCCACATCTGTACACATTTCCATTGAAATAAATTCCATAAAAGCTGTTGAGGAGAATAAATGCATCATTCAGCCGATTGAGCTGCTTCAGAATAGGTGGCCGTTTTGTCTATAAACCTCTTGCTGGCCATATGCCATAATATCTGTTTTACCTCATTTTTAAGATGATTTTGGTATGTTTAGCTATTGTTTCACTTATTATTTTTCTTTTTGTTTATTTTATTACTGTTCTTTTTATTGTATTTTATTTTTATTTATCTATTTTATTATTGCCAGTTTATTGTCTCACATCTTTTATTTCTGTTTATTTCATTAATTATGTTTTCTATTTATTTTATCTTACTTTATCTGAACTATTACCTATTCAGTCACTATATTGTTGTAATTTTATTTACGTCTATAATTATCTGGTTTTATAGATTCTACTATGGTGACTGACTTTTTAAACTTTTTTTTAACAGTTGATTAGTTTTACTATAATCATGACTTCTCAGTCCCTGGTCTCTGTATTGACTCACCTTTCTGTGGTGATTTTCAGATGGCTGCAATTCGCAAGAAGCTGGTGATCGTCGGGGATGGAGCCTGTGGGAAGACGTGTTTGCTCATCGTGTTCAGTAAAGATCAGTTTCCGGAGGTCTACGTACCTACAGTGTTTGAAAATTATGTTGCAGACATCGAGGTGGACGGCAAACAGGTCAGTTCCCTGACGCCAACGCTTTGGGTTTACATCTGGGTTCCAGTAATTACTATAAATATCCAGTTTTTACTATGAATTAATCAGAATCAACAAGGATTTATTCAGTATCTACTACGAATTACTCAACATGTTGTCGGGAGAAAACCTCGTATCTCTAAAATGGTGACTTTACAGGAGAAGGAAAAAACCTGTACTTTTAATGTAAGTCAATGGAACCAGACATTTTTCTGAGTTATTTTGAGTTGATTCTTTTGGTCCTTTCATCATGAAATTTAAATACAGTGTAAAAAGCAACAGGTATTTTAAAACGGTCAAAAACTGAAAATCAACAAAAATGGAGATACGAGGTTTTATTCCGTCAGCAGCGAAATCCTATAAATTTAGTTTTTACTACATACTTAAAAACTTAAAACCCCACAAACCTAAAAAAGGGGGTTCTGCAAGGGTTCCTTAGTAAAGAAAATGATTCTATGTAGAACCATGAACACTAATGGAGAATGTGCTGTAGATGGTTTAGATGCTTTTTGAAAAAGGTTCTGTGTAGCATCCAAAAGGGTTTTCCTGTTTTCGAAAAGAACCATTTTCTTTCTAAGGAACTCCAGAAGAACCATCTTTTTAAAAATTGTATGTATACAATGAATTATGCGATATCCACTATGAGTTATTTAGTAACTAGTATGAATTATTAGGATCTGCTATTTATTATTCAGTATATATTATAAATACTGTAACTTATTGACTGTTTACTGTTAATTATGCAGTATCTTTTTGTGAATACTTTTTTTCAGTAATTTTTCAGTGTCTACTATGAATTATTTATTACCTACTGTGAATTTTTAAAGCATTTTCTATAAATTATTTAGTTTTTACTATGAATACAACGAATTATGCAATACCTACGAGTTAGTCAGTAACTACCATAAATAATTTAGTAAATTGTATAAACTTTAAGTAACTGCTGTGAATTATTTAGTGTGTATTATGAATACTATTACTTACTTATTAAGTAAAACATTCAGTATCTTATATAAATATAATAAATTATTTAGTGTCTACTATAAATATTTAGAGTACAGCATGAATATTCAATAACCACTCAATTAGTCAGTATGTATTATGAATACTAACTTATAACTTATTCACCAAGTTAATCGTTGAGTATCTACTATAAATACTATGAATATTCAGCATCTTCTGTGACTAATCAGTGTGTACTGTGAATGTTCAGTAACTATTTATTTAGTATCTTATATTTAACATAAATAATTAACTATGAATGAACAACAAATTCTTCAGATTTTTCACTGAATACTATGAACTATTCAGTTACTACTATGAATTGTTCAGCGTCAACTATGAATTATTTAGCATTTTTTGTAAATTATTTAGTTTTTAATATGAATACAATGATTATGCAATATCTATGAGTTAGTCAGTAACTACCATAAAGAATTTAGTAACTAGAATAATTTATTAGTATCTGCTGTGAGTTATTCTGTATGTATTATGAATACTATAGCTTCACTGTTGATTGTTGAGAGTCTACTATAAATACTATGAATATTCAGCATTTACTAGGAAAATGATGTGTGTACTGTGAATATTCAATAACTACTATGAATTATTCAGTGTCTTATGATTAATATTAATTAGTATCTGCTAAAAATAATTCAGTAACTATGAATGAACTATGAATTATTCAGTATGTGCTATAAACAGTTCAGTAACTGAATTATTTCATATATAATTTAAATAACTATGAATGAACTATGAATTATTTACTATCTACTATAAATAATTTAGTAACTACGAATGAACCTTGAATTATTCAGTATCTAATATAAATAAGTATGAATGAACTGTGAATTATTCAGTATCTAATATAAATAATTCAGTAAGTATGAATGAACTATGAATTAATTAGTATCTGTTATAAACAATTCAGTAATTATGAATTAACTATGAATTATTCAGTATCTAATATAATTCAGTAACTATGAATGGACTGAATTATTCAGTATCTACTATAAATAATTCAGTAAGTATGAATGAACTCCGAATTATTTAGTATCTAAAATAAATAATTCAATAACTATGACTGAACTGTGAATTATTCAGTATCTACTATAAATAATTCAGTAACTATGAATGAGCCTTGAATTATTCAGTATCTAATATAAATAAATAAGTATGAATGAACTATGAATTATTCAATATCTACTATAAATAATTCAGTAAGTATGAATGAATTATGAATTACTCAGATTTACTATTATTATAAACTCAGATTTACTAGTATTATGAACTACTGAGTGTCTAGTGTGAGTCATTACGTGAGTTCTGTAGTTATGAGTGGGAACGTGAAGTTGGACCTTCAGAGGGGTCTGGGGGTTAAAGTAATGCAGGACATAAAGAACGTTGTGCTGTTGTGGTTTCAGGTGGAGCTGGCGCTGTGGGACACGGCAGGACAGGAAGATTACGACAGGCTGAGGCCGCTGTCATACCCAGATACTGACGTCATCCTCATGTGCTTCTCCATAGACAGCCCGGACAGCTTGGGTGAGCGCCGGTCACTCTTCAGCCGGGAAATAAGACGATCCGTCGCTGCTGTTAAACTATATGATGGCACGCTCGAGCGTTCTTCAGTAAAGAAAACAGTTCTGTATAGAACCATGAACACTCAAAGGACCCTTCGCATAATTAAATGGTCCTTTGCATCATGAAGGTGTTCTTCAGATAAATGGAGAATGGGCTGTCGATGGTTCTATATAATACCTTTTTTAAAAAATGGTTCTATCTAGCACCCAAAGCTTGACATCATAACAATAGAAGAACCCTTGTTGGTCTTGTGTAGAACCATTTCCACAGCATCTACAGCACATTCTTAAGAACCCTTTCATGATGCAAAGAACCCTTTAATCACAAGTTCTTTAAGTGTTCATGGTTTTATATAGAACCATTTTCTTTACTAAAGAACCCTTGAAGAGTCTTTTTTTTAAGAGTGTATGAATACAATAAATTATGCAATATTCACTGAGTTATTCAGTAACTTCCATAAATGTAGTTAATAGAATGAATTATTAGGATCTGCTATTAATTATTCAGTGTATATTATGAGTACTGTAACATATTCACTGTTTAATGTTAATTATTCAGTGTATATTATGAGTACTGTAACATATTCACTGTTTAATGTTAATTATTCAGTGTATATTATTATTACAGTATCTATTATGGGAAATACGACGAGAAATAAGCAACAATATGTTGTTGCTTTTGTGTTAAATGATATGATAGATTAAATTCTATGCTTTTCTGATGATACGGCACCATTAGCGCATAAAACCGTGGAATATTGTGATTAAAGATGTAATGCCTTATATAGAGTAATGATAAACAGTGTATTGGAAAACTGTATTAATAAGCCTCTTGCTTTATAGTGATCAAAACTGGTCATCTGGGTTCAGCTTAAGGCCAGAGTGGGTGGAGCTTGTGCATTGGACACACCCACATTCAAATGGACAGGCTGAGCTTCTAAATGATAGACTCTCTGTGTTTTGGGGGTTTGTTTGATTAGAGGGCAGCGCGGCAGGAGCTGAAATAGGCATATGTGAAAGTTTGTGGCAGAAATAATTTTTTATTGATTTTCTAAGTGAAAATAAGTGAACACATCCTCCACAGAGAACACCCGTCTGCACAGTGTAGGCATTTGTTAATAGTTCCGTCGCCCTATATTATTGTGTACGTGGCTTGTGACGTTATATCAGATCTGAAGCATCAACCAGACGATATTGAAGAGCAGTTTTTTTCCGATTTTAGCTATTTTTAAATTTTGAACTGCAGCTGTTTGATTGAGCTCCTGTATCTTCTTTGTCTCCACAGAGAATATTCCAGAAAAGTGGACGCCGGAGGTGAAGCACTTCTGCCCGAATGTGCCCATCATCCTGGTGGGGAACAAGAAGGACCTTCGCAATGATGAGCACACGCGACGGGAGCTGGCCAAAATGAAGCAGGTCTGTAGAAGCTACTGGGCTTCTTTTCATGGCTTCACAGTGGGTCCTTAAAAACTCTTAGTTTATCCAAATTTACATTTTACAGATTACAGTTCAAATTTATGTGGTCGTACATTTCTGGATACAGGTTGTTATTTATTTATTTAAGAAAACATGACATCATACACATTGAATAATATGGTGTCACCATGGCAACCTATGTTAAACTAGTGTGGTGGTTGGTTAGTGTAGTGGGTAACACCTCTGCCTTCTACACTGTACTCCTTACACTATACCAATAAGAGTCCTTGGGCAAGACTCCCAACACCGTCTTGGCCTCCCTGTGTAAAATGATCAAATTGTAAGTCGCTCTGGATAAGAGCGTCAGCCAAATGCCATAAATGTAAATGTAAACGTAGTGTTACTTGCTGGTGAGCTAGCACACACGGAGATGGTGATGGGGGTGTGAGTTACTTTAAAGAGTATTCCTGCTTGTATATAGGAATATTATTATATCACCTAATCACAGTCATTGATCACATTTTATCAGTTATTGAAGCTGTCTGCAGTCATTTTTCACAGTCGTTAGATTTCACAGTTATATATACATTATCAGGCAAAACATTATGACCACCTCCCTCCTCCCACTGCCCATATAGCTGCACTCTGTAGTTCTACAGTTACAGACTGTAGTCCATCTGTTTCTCTGATACTCTGTTACCCTGTTCTTCAGTGGTCAGGACCCCCATGGACCCTCACAGAGCAGGTACTGACCACTGAAGAACAGGGTAACAGAGTATCAGAGAAACAGATGGACTACAGTCTGTAACTGTAGAACTACAGAGTGCAGCTATATGGGCAGTGTTACGCCTGATCAGCCTGTGCTGTGTGTTGGACTGAGACGAATAAATGTAAATAAAAAAAGCAGAAAATTCATTCATTGCGAAATCATGAATTTTATGAAAACAGAAAAGCTTCTGCCTTTTTAACGCGCTCTAACATGTTCAGAGTGCAGCGCTGAGTAATGTTTGTTTGATTTTAATATGTAAGCTTTGCTCGACTCTACATGTGATTCACTGGAACTGTAGATGCTTGTATGTTCGACAGCACAACCGGGGTGAGCTACTAAGTAAACATAGAAGCAGGTGGCTAATGAGCCAGTTTGGCCACTTTAGGCTCATACTTAAGGCATCGGTAGTTGCAAGAAAAAGAAATTACGATTAAATTGTTCATTGCAATTATTTAGACGTCAGTTGATCATCATTGACAGCTGCACTGAAACTGGTGATCTTGACAGTCGTAGGTGGAATTAAAATCCGAAGTGTTGGGAATACCTGCACCCTGGTTTTCAGCACTTTGACATTTTTGCAGTGGGGGCAGTTTACATTCTTAGATGCTTCCTGGCAGATTCCAGTGTTTTTACACTGGCTTGCACCTCACATTACCACAAGTGGCCATTCACAAGAGGAGTATGTTTGTGTAGTTTAGTTTCGGTAAGCTGATAAGCCAACTAAGCAATGCAAGCCTAAGTGTAGCGAATTTAAAATTGGTGAATAATTACTGTCTTTGTTTAAGCTTCGGGTTTAGAATAAGAACCGTAGTAGTCATGTGACGGCTCTTAACATGGTGATGAGGATCCCCTCAAGGGGATCTGGTGATGACAGGCTGTGTTGTGTGAAGTCTGTATTGAAACAGTGAGACTCACTCAGTTACGTTAAGCAGGCTAAAGATTCTCCACAAGGTGGAGACATAAGCACCCAAGAATGTTTGGGTGCATCATCAAAAGGGAAGATGATGTTCAGAAGAGGCTGATGGAATTCAGGAAAAACTACGTCAGAGTTCAGTTGACCAGACGATTCTGGTTAAGCGACTCTTGGTATAGCCACAGCTCGCTTTAAACCTCGATGTAGATGATGCCAGGCTTGCCTGATGGATAACCAAAAAAGGTGAGTTGGTCCAGTTTCGTGAAAAGTGGCTAGTTACCTTGGGCCTCACTCTCCAGTATCTTCCTAAGTTTTTTCTTGAATGAGTTCTTGAGAAAGGTCCTAAGAAAAAGTCGGCGTCAGGTTCATGACTGTTCTCACCTTTGTGCTCTTGAGTGTGTGTAGACCCTGTTCTTACGCTCACTGGTTCTAACGTCTAGCACTCGAACCCTTCACTCTGTATCACTACAGTACAGTAATGCTAATTTAATCATTCTACTGGATATGCAGTGTTAAGTGAGTGCCAGGCTAACGGTGGTGCACATTTACTGGAGGAGGCTTTAGTCCAGCATGCTTCACTTTACTTAGAGCGGACTAATACAGCTTATGAGCTCTTATAATGTGTTATGAGCGGTAATTATAATGCATTATGTTAACAATTCATAATGCATAATAAGCATGGCTATAACATGTAATGCTTTTTATACATATTTATAGCCATGTTTATAATGCCTTATGAATGCATTATAACATTATGAATGTGTTTACAGACGCTTACAAATGTGACATTCATAGAAAGTGTTACGGCGTGTTGGTCTGTGGATAATTGCTTCACTCTGTTTCCTGTCTTCATAAACAGGAGCCCGTTAAAGCGGAGGAAGGGCGAGACATGGCCAACCGCATCAACGCCTCCGGGTACCTGGAGTGCTCCGCCAAAACCAAGGACGGTGTGAGGGAAGTGTTCGAGATGGCCACAAGGGCAGCGCTGCAAGCCAAGAAACGTAGCAAGAAGAGTGGCTGCGCTCTACTATAGAGGAAGAGGGGAGTTTTGAGGGAAGGGGGGAGGAGGGAAACCAAACCAGGCCACAGAAAAGAGAGAGAGAAAGACATATGGGAGGGAGGGAGGGCGCGCCCCCTAGTGTTAGCTAGGCATTTAGGGAGGGTCATTTTACAAAAGCAGGCCAAAGGACCTAAAGATTGCGGGGAATCAACAAAAAAAGGGACCTAGATATTTCTTTCCAGCACGACGCGTTGCTGTTTGTCCATTTCCAGATCAGGGTTAGCCTAATAAAGCCTTTGTAGTGGACATAGGTCAGGTCAGGAAAGCGAGTTTGGTAAAGTTCGTCAGGCATAGACAGCGATTTGCTAATTGACACGTCCAGGCTCCGCCCACAAATGTGTTCTTTTGTAGCTAACGGTTGAAATTTACTGGAATTGCGTTCGACTCTAATAAGAAATCGTAACTTTTTTTTTTCTTCAAAATTCGAGGGTTGGGACAATGAAGGTAAAACCACAGAGCAGCACACGGATAAGGATCACTGTACTTCATCAGTTCTGAGTTCTGTGCTGGATCAGCCTCTTTTTAATTGCTTAATAAAACAAAATTTCCAAATATTAAACAGAATTAACAAAAAATAAACACCAACATAAGGAAGTTTTTAAAATATTTGGCCCTAAATTTTTTTCCATTTTTCGGAGTGTCTCGATTATATCGTCAGTACTAAACTCAGAACTGAACCCACACCAGCAGGATCTAAAGAATGCACCTATGTTTACAGCAACCGAGCCTTCATAGGCAGAACAAGGCCAGTATATACACCCCAGACTTTATCTGCAGTGCAAAACTGAGTAGCTGGTACCAAAAGCAGGACGAGTTGACTGCACAGGCACCATTCAGTGGAAAAACGGCTTTTAAATCAAGTGAATATTTTCTATATCAGTAACCTTATTTACATGTGTTGTACTGTAATAGCACCAGTATTTACATTTTAATGAATAACGCTAATCAGTACATTCAGTGTTTTCTACTGCAGGGTACCTGCTCAATCGACCCGACCCTACTTGCTTTTAGTACCAGCTGTAGATATAGCGCCCCCCAGTGTAGCTGCTCGTCACTGCGACCCTGCCGTGACGTGGAGAGATGCATTTTGTTCAGAAGAGGCAGCAAGACAAAAGACTGATAAATGAAAGAGAGGAGGGTAAAGAGAGCGGTGTGAGTGGGTGAAGTGTAGCGCGTGTTAAACGTTCAGTAAAAATGATTTGGATTTTTTCATCATGCCCACGTTTAGTCCAAAGCTTTCTCACGGTCGTCTCCAGACGCCCTCGTCACGCGATCACGTCTAGCCGTTAGGTCGAGTGGGATTGCTTGTCTGACCGTACGACGGTTACACGTTTGTGGGCGGAGCCTCGACAGGACAAGCGCTGAATCTGAAGTAACTTCTGTTCATACGATTATGACGCCCAGATTTATGTACTGTAACGGGGGAGTCGCGTCCGATTCAGGCTCTGCTCGGCTCTGCTCGGCTCTGCTCGGCTCCCAGGGACCCAGTTTTTGTTCTTTGCTGTCAGCTGTACTGCTACTGTCCTGTGTGCGCTCATCTTTTTCTCCCCTCCAGAAGACACACTAACCCCCGTTAGTTAAAGCGATAGTTTGACGAAAAGTGAATATGCTAATTGGTGGAGTATAAGGCTACGAAGATGATCAACTCTGATCAGCTCTCAGCTTCATTATTAGAGCGAGGCGAAGGAGAAAAAGGTGAGATGAGCTGCTTTACCACCGTTTACAGGCTTTAACGTCTGGTCGGCGCTGTTGCCATGGTAACGCTGAGCGATGGGCACGCGCAGTGGAAAGAAATGCACGTGAATTCCGATCTGAGCGTCACACGGCCACGAATCGAATACGTATCAGATAGGACCACATATGGAAGTGGCTCAGGTCGGATTTGAAAAGATCAGATTTGCGTCCACACTGTCCTGAAAACACCAGATCTGAGTCACATCAGGGCAGAAAATCAGATCTGTGACACTGAAATCTGGGAATGTGGACGAAGCCTAAGCTCCATTTGCCTCTGAGCTTCAGGGCGAAACTAAAGAAGCAAATTTGACACCAAACATCTTGGCCTATCAACTGCATTTGAGCGGCAAGTGTTGAAATCCACCCCCCAAACTATCGTTTTAACAGAGCAGACCCCTCTCTAGCCCTGCCCCCCCTCCCTCAGTTTAGTCACTGGTTGAAATCGTTATCAGTCTCATGCGTCTCAGACACAGCGAGCGTTTTTGACCTATTTAAATGTAACTCACGTTTTTGCCTCTTGCCTATAAAGTTCTAAGTGAAACGCGTTTAGCAGTAATGATGCTGCTGCTTTACTTTTGTGGCTATTTTATATGCGCCTTTGTGTCTGTGATTTTTTTAAAGGAACTATCAGGTCAGTCAGCGCTATCGAAGCTCAAAGCCGATCAAACTAAAGGCCGCAGTCTCGCGGGCCGTCAGTTACGGTTTCTTTTTGGTTCCTCTGGTTTGCCAGGTTTTTATAGCTGATGTTGAGAAATGGATTCCTTTATTTCTTCAGAAAGAAAAGAAAAAGAAAAAAAAAAAACCCAAACAAACCCAGAAGCTCCCTCCGCTGGGTTTTCCTTTACTGTACTATGTGCTTCAGCTGTTTGCAGCACGCTGTACGCTTTAGCAGTTTTGTGGCGTTCTACTGGCTCGTTCTGTTTCGTTTTCATTTATATTTTAAATATACGATGTTAAATTAGAACTTATGTCTTAAACGGAAGAAAAAAGTCCAAAGTAGTGGATATTTGGAGAAACGGTTTTATTGCCATGTTATAAAATGCAAGTAATTTCTTAAGAGATTCTGCATTTGATTGTAAGAAAAGAAAAAAACCTTTGATGCATCAATAATGTTTTGTATACCGACGCATCTTTGGAGTTTTAAAGTACGAGAGAAAATAAAAAATCTTCTAGAGTAAGTCTTCGTGATGTTTTTTTTCAGGACTCGGATGTAAACGTGGGGAAACAATGTGTGTCACACTGTGCAGATGTAGCTGGAGTGTTTACAGTGATCTGTGCAGGCTGGCAACAAACTCCTGATAATATGGCTCTGAAAGGAAAAGACAGAAAACAAAACAGTCAACCTAAAGCCTTAAACTGCAGGCTTAATATTCCGTCAGCAATCTTGACAATGTAACTACTATGATTACTACTATTATAACTACTAATTATTCAATATCTAGTATAATTTATTTCCGTTTGAATTGTTCCGTAACTAATATTAATTATTAGATATCAACTATGAATTGTTCAGTAATTACTATTAATTATTTAATATGACTTGTTCAGTTACTACTATGAATTATTATTCAGCTATGAAGTGTTCAATATCTACTACAAATGATCAATATCTAGTATAATTTTTCCAGTATGAGTTGTTCAGTAATTATTTAATATGAACTTTTTAGTAACTACTACTAATTATTAGATATCAGCTATGAATTGTTCAGTTAGTGGGGGGGGGGGGGGGGGTGCTGGAGCCTATCCCAGTGGTCATCGGGCGGAAGGCAGGATACACCCTGGACAGGTCGCCAGTCCATCGCAGGGCAGACAGACAGACACAGACAGTCACACCCAGGGGCAATTTAGCATCTCCAATCGGCCTGACTGCATGTCTTTGGACTGTGGGAGGAAACCGGAGAACCCGGAGGAACCCACGCAGACACGGGGAGAACATGCAAACTCCACACAGAGAGGACCCGGTCACCCGGCCGGGGAATCGAACCCAGGCCCTCCTCGCTGTGAGGCGACAGCGCTACCCAGTATGAATTGTTCAGTAATTACTATTAATTATTCAGAATGAACTATTCAGTACTTACTATAAATTAATTCAGTTGTAACTATTCAGTACCTACTACAAATGGTTCAATATGTACGTTGACGTTCAGTATCATTATTTACTCTCATGAACTCTGCAGGACAAGCCGTCTACAAGGGTTGACGACCCTGAGTAAAAGTGGGAAGTGGGAGTAAGTACGACTGTGTGTGCAGTACACACCTGAGTCAGGCTCTATGACGGAGTGTCTGATGAGGAAGTCCAGCACCACCATGGCACAGTTGGGCTTAAACTCCTCACTCGCAAGCAGCTCCTTCACCTCAACGGACAAATACACACATTTATTTCACTCAAACACACTACAGAAGAAATTATACCTTCTCATTAGAATAGATACACTGCAAAACATGGTCTCGCCAAGTGAAATGATCTTAAATAGATCTTAAATCTAGTCAGTATACACTATGTTTCCAAAAGTATTCACTCCCCCATCCAAATCATTGAATTCAGGTGTTCCAGTCACTTCCATGGCCACAGGTGTATAAAGCCGAGCCCCTAGGCCTGCAGACTGCTTCTACAGACATTAGTGAAAGAATGGGTCTTACGTCACCAAGCGCAATGCAAAGCGTGGAATGCAGTGGTGTAAAGCGCCGCCACTGGACTCTAGAGCAGTGGAGACGTGTTCTCTGGAGTGACCAATCACGCTTCTCTGTCTGGCAATCCAATGGATGAGTCTGGGTTTGGCGGTTGCCAGGAGACGGTACTTGTCTGACTGCATTGTGCCGAGTGTAATGTTTGGTGGAGGGGGGATCATGGTGTAAGGCTGTTTTTCAGGAGTTGGGTTCGGCCCCTTAGTTCCAGTGAAAGGAACTCTTAAAGCTTCAGCACCAAGAGATTTTGGACAATTTCACACTCCCAACTTTGTGGGAACAGTTTGGGGACTTCCTGTTACAACATGACTGCGCACCAGTGCACAAAGCAGGTCCATAAAGACACGGATGAGCCAGTTTGGTGTGGAAGAACTTGACTGGCCTGCACAGAGTCCTGACCTCAACCCCATAGAACACCTTTGGAATGAATTAGAGTGGAGACTGTGAGCCAGGCCTTCTCGTCCAACATCAGTGTCTGACCTCACAAATGCGCTTCTGGAAGAACGGTCAGAAATTCCCATAAACACTCCTAACCCTTGTGGAAAGCCTTCCCAGAAGAGCTGAAGCTTTGGAAATATAGTGGATCTAACATTTCCCATTTTTAGTGGTTGTGCACTTATGATAAGATGATGTAGCTTATTTACAGAAATGTTTTAGCAAGCAAAGTTTATTTATATAGCACTTTTTACAGCAGCTTTACAGAAAGAAAAGAAAATCTGGGTCTGAGCCCCAGTGGCAAGGAAAATCTCCCTAGGAGCAGGAGGACGAAACCTTGAGAGGAACCAAGACTCAGAAGGGGAACCCATCCTCCTCTGGTCGACACCGGACAGCAAACCGTGTTAGTATAAAGTATTATGGTATTATAGTACAAAGCGGGAAAAACAGGTGGGCACTGGTTAATTAGATTAGTTATGATGCAGCAGCAGCATCTGAGGGTGAGGACTGCACAGCCCTGTAAAGCATGAAGCTCAGTGGTGGTCAAGCTGGTCCAGAAGGCTGGTGAGCAGCGGCACCTGATCAAGGCAGAAGAAGCAGCAGCATCAGACGCACAGGATGGGCAGCTGATCAACTCGGCAGAGAAAGGAAAGAGAAACACAGAGTCAGTTCTGTAAAGAGTGACTGACCACAGATTACAGTAAAACAGAGCAGCAGAGACTCCAGCAGGTCCAGACCTGACAGGGAGACTAATCACCAAAGGCTCCACTGTACAAGTAAGTTTTTAGCCTAGACTTAAAGACTGAGGCTGAGTCTGAGTCCCGAACATTAACAGGAAGATTATTCCAGAGCTGGGGGGCTCTGTATGAGAAGCTCTCCCCCCTGATGGAGCTTTATTAGTTCTAGGTACCAGTAGTGAGCAGCACCTTGTGATCTAAGTAGGCGTGATGGTTCATAGTGGGAGAGAAGGTCACTCAGGTACTGAGGGACGAGCCCGTTTAGAGCTTTATAGGTCAGTAATAGGATTTTATAATCAGTGTGAAGTTTAACTGGTAACCAGTGCAGGGCTGATAAAACTGGGCTGATATGGTTGAACTTTCTGGTTCTTGTGAGACTCTGGCTGCAGCGTTCTGGACCAGCTGAAGCTTGTTGAGGCTTTTGCTGGGACATCCAGACAGCAGGACGTTACAGTGTCCAGCCTTGAGGCAATAAATGCATGAACTAGCTTTTCTGTGTCCTGTAGAGATACTGAATTTCTTAATGTAGTGATATTGTGGAGATGCAGGACGGCTGTTCTAGTGATATTAGTTATATGTGCGTTGAAGGACAGATCAGCGTCCATCACAACACCAAGACTTTTAACAGATGTGCTTGATGCAGCTGAGATGTTAAGTTTAAGTTAGACAGTTTGTTTCTAGCTGCTTTTGGACCAAGAAGGAGGACCTCTGTGTTATCAGAGTTAAGTAGGAGAAAGTTACTCAACGTCCAGTCTTTAATGTCTTTTATACAGTCCTCAATCTCGCCAACTTTCATTTTACTTGTTTTTGGTCATTTTATTAAGTAAAATTGTCTCACTATGCTAGCAGATCATTTTTCTTAAAACAAGCACAATTTTCTTCCAGTGTAGAGAGAATTTTACTTATTAATTAAAACAAGTAAAATGTTTAAGGTAGTTGATCTAAAAGTAAGCTTAGATCCATCTCAGCAGGAGAGATATTAGATTTCTTGACGATAATTTAAGATAATTCTACTTGATAAGACACCATGTTCTGCAGTGTACAGGCGTTTTACCTTTATTACAGGGTAGTATACCTTCTTTATGGGGTTCTGTAGGGTAGTAGTATAAATTTAACTTTATCCAGATCAGTGGTTCTGAAAGAGAGAGGCTCCAGATTTTTGATTACCTTCTTTATAGGGTAGTAGTAAAAGTCCTGCACTTCTCCATCTCCAATCTCAGGCCTGAAGTTGCTGGGCAGCTCCAGATCAAACACAAACTGGCACTCAGGGAAAACTCCATCTTCATCTTCATACGTGTAGCTGCAGACGGAGGAGAGAGTCAGCTGGACAGAATCAAACTCATAATAGATGCTTTTAAAAAGAAATTTGTTTATTCCAAAAATGTCCACAGATGTTTTCACAATCGGAGAGAATCACGGTTATTTTGAATTAGGTTAAGAAGGAAAACTTCCCTGTAAAGGTCAACGCTTCTACGCCGCTTATCCTTCTGGGTCACGGAGAAAGACGGAGAGTCAATGGGTGGAAGGCAGGAAACACCCTGGACAGGTCACCAGCCCATCGCAGGGTAGACAGACAGACATACATGCGCACACACACCTGGGGGCAATTTAGCCTGTCCAGTCAGCCTGACTGCATGTCTTTGGACTGTGCAGGTTGACCACAAAGTGGTCGTCCACGTAAAATGACAGAGCGGGGTCAGCGGATGCTGAGGGGCATAGTGCGCAGACGTCACCAACTTTCTGCAGAGTCAATCACTACAGACCTCCAAACTTCATGTGGCCTTCAGATCAGCTCAAGAACAGCGTAGAGAGCTTCATGGAATGGGTTTCCATGGCCGAGGAGCTGCATCCAAGCCTTTACATCACCACGCGCAATGCAAAGCGTGGAATGCAGTGGTGTAAAGTGCCGCCACTGGACTCTAGAGCAGAGAACGATTTGGGGACCAACATGACTGCGCACCAGTGCACAAAGCAGGTCCATAAAGACATGGATGAGCCAGTTTGGTGTGGAAGAACTTGACTGGCCTGCTCAGAGTCCTGACCTCAACCCCATAGAACACCTTTGGGATGAATTAGAGCGGAGACTGTGAGCCAGACCTTCTCGTCCAACATCAGTGTCTGACCTCACAAATGGAAGAATGGTCTTCTGGAAGAACGGTCAAAAATTCCCATAAACACATTCCTAAACCTTCTGGAAAGCCTTCCCAGAAGAGCTGAAGCTGTTACAGCTGTATAGGGTGAGCCGACATCATATTAAATACCATGGATTAAGAACGGGATGTCACTCAAGTTCATATGCGTGTGAAGCCAGCTGAGCGAATACTTTTGGAAATATAGTGTAAACGGAACCCATAGATGACTAACGTTTTCTGCAAGGTAGTATTAGATTTGCTCATAGTAGAAGAAGAGTAGGACGTTAAAAATACGTACTGAAGCTCTTTCGGTTTAAACACCTGAATGGTTTGAGTGCCGACATCACAACTAGGGGAGAAGGTGGGCGTGGACTTTATTCCCAAGTTAGATCTTAGTGTTTTCAAAGCGAAATGGCTAATTATAAAACAGTAATTTAGATGGGTGTTACTGTAAACGGTCAAATGTTTCATATAAAACGTTTTAAATGTGTCCTTAAACATTCTGATGGGCAGGTTTGTGTGGATTTACCCTCTTGATGCTGTAGAAGGGATTTAGAGTGATGTACCTGATGGTTCCTACAGGTGTTGCCTTCTCTGCCACTGATGCAGGGATACACGCCTCCTCCTCACACTCTTTCACCAGAGTGTGTTTAACAGTGCAGCCCGCCGCCAACCCCCCTGCTGCCTGCACACACATCAGCGTCACCTCAGTAACCCTCTTAACCTCAGTCATCGTCAGAAAATCCACAAAATCAATCAGTGATACTTTCAGTTATCAATACAGTGCTGGTTACTTTGCAGAGACATCTAGAAAACTCTAGAAAAGTCAGAGACCCCCTTCAATTATTTAATTTCCAGTCAAAATTTATTATAGATATAAAATAATCCACTTGCATAAGCAAAGAGAACAAAGGAACCTGGAGCTCAAAATCTGATTACAGAGAAAATGTGACTCCTAACAGCCACCTGGAAGGGCTGGTAGACACCAAAACTGCCCCCATCAGATAAACAGCACTTAAAATGTTGCACTGATTTTTCTACATTTCCCCATAATTCAGTGTGTGAGATGTAAACAGAGCGGTTCAGAGGGTTTGGTGTGAAAGGGTTCAGACGTCTTTACAGTGGTGCTGATAGGAACCAGGCGTCGCCATGACTACAACACAGATATAGAGATTTTATTTACCATCCAGAACCACCAGAGAACCTCCACGAGTCTTCACTTCCAGACCTCAGCTCCACTGAATGGGTTTGATTAGTTCAGAAAATCATCAACCAGCTTGTAAGACTGAATTTTGGAGGCGTGTCTGCAGATTTCTTAAATGGGTGGTCTAAACAGGGGGTCTCTGACTTTTGCACAGTAGTGGATAAACGTGTGAATATATAAATGTGGATTTGTATACATTTACCAGGTTGTCCAGCTTTCCAGGGTAAGTTTGTTTAGTGTTTGATCTTCTCGCCAGCCACATGCTCAGATTACCGTTTCCATCCCGACTGAAACCGCTAACGTGGACGCCGTAGCGCTTCACGCCAAACAGGCCTGAAACCGACAGTTCAAATCAAATGCACACTGTTTTTCCTCCTCACTGTAAATACACTTTTGACTGAATGAATACATTTGGGGTACATCAGAACTGGGTTCTCCAGTATCTTCCTAAGTTTGGTCTTAAACGTGTTCTTGATGAAGGTCCTGAGAAAAAGTCTCCGCCAGGTTCATGTCGTGTTCTTAAAGCGCAGAACTGTTCTCACCTCCGAGTTCCTGAGTGTGTAGATTCTGTTCTTACCTAAGAACAAACCCCACGTAAGAGAACACTGGTGAACATCAGAATCGTCTTAAGAACGGCTGGTGAATGAGACCACCTCCTTGTTTCTGTGCTCACTGTCCACTTTATCAGCTCCACTTACTGTATAGCTGCACACTGTAGTTCTACAGTTACAGACTGTAGTCCATCTGTTCCTCTGATACTCTGTTACCCTGTTCTTCAGTGGTCAGGACCCCCATGGACCCTCACAGAGCAGGTACTATTTGGGTGGTGGGTCATTCTCAGCACTGCAGTAACACACGGTGGTGTCTGAGTGGATCAGACAGCAGTGCTGCTGGAGTTTTTAACCACCTCAGTGTCTCTGATGAACTAAGAATAGTCCACCAACCAAAAGTATTCAGCCGACAGCGTCCCGTGACCATTGATGAAGGACTAGAGGATGACCACCACAAACTGTGCAGCAGCAGATGAGCTGTCGTCTCTAACTTTACATCTACAAGGTGGACCGACGAGGTAGGAGTGTCTAATAGAGTGGACAGTGAGTGGACACAGTGTTTAAAACCCCAGCAGCACTGCTGTCTGATCATAATGTTATGCCTGATTGGTGTATGTATCACTGGGGTTGGAAGAAAACCTTGAAAATGGGAACTTTACAGGAGAAGGAAAAAACACACTTAACTTTTAATGTAAGTCAATGGAACCAGACATTTTTCTAAGTCATCTTGATCCGTTTCTTTTAGTCCATTCATCGTGAAATGTACACACGATGTTAAGGGCAACAGGTGATTTCAAATGATGTCTAAAACTGAAAAATGGAAAAAAAAATGAAGACAAGGTTTTCTTCCGACAACATAGATGTTAGGAGCTACTGACTTATCTAAAATATTAACACTCTGAATCTTTTGTTTTACTTTAAATCAACTGGTTTCATGTTAATAATCTCCCTTAACAGGTTCAGTCACTGGCAGGTTCATTGTGGCTTTATGTCAGTGATGTTCGCAGCACTTCAGCCTTAAAATGTAACATTTCGTTCACTTTTCCTTTTGCATTATTTACACAGATTGTAGGTTTTTCATTCATTCCTGATGGTGTAATAACGATGACAGGCTGTAAACTATGACGATGTAAAGGTTCTTTAGTGGTTCTGTTTAGAACCATGAGTTCTACAGAGAACCATTTAAATGGTTCCTTGCATGGTGAAATGGTTGTTCTGATTGATTTAGAATGTGCTGTATATGGTTCTATATAGCACCAAACTAGGGTTCTTCTATTGTTATGATGTCAAGAAGGACCCTTTTTTGGATGCTGTATAGAACCATATACAACACATTCCTCATCAACCTGAAGAACCATTTCACCACGCAGATTAAAGCATTAAAATGGTTCTGCATATTCTTAATAGACCCATTCTTTTTACTAAAGAACCCTGAAGAACCATCTGTTTTGAGAGCGTAGCTGGTGAGCGATGGTGTGACGAGCTCTTACTGGTCGCGGCTCTCTCCATGTGCATCAGCGGAGCGTCGCAGTACCTCGGCATCACCGCGTACCTCTGCAGCAGAGAGAGGAGCAGATTCAGCACAGAGATCTTTAGAATCAGGGCTGGTTCTGAGGGGGTGGAGTCGTAAAAAACGGACATGAATCATGCCCCCCCTGTAAAACTAGCCCCCTAAACCTTTCCCATCCTTGTTGGAATACCGTAACATCACAAAATGGTAAGATCCCAGCCTCCACCACCCGGAACCAGCAGAGGGGGGTGGCAGCAAGGTCCCATAAGTTCAGGGAACTCCAATTCCCAGAAGCCCTCAGGCTGATTAGGCCCAACCTGGCTACCTGTGGACTCCTCTACTTAAGGCTGTGGCACACAGCAGCCCTTTGTCACACCTTTGCAGAGGGGTGACCGGTACGGTACGCAGCCCCGGTGGTATTTAAAGAAAAATAAATAAATAAATAACTTTAAAAAAACCACTTAAAAGCCTAAACAAGAAACGACTGCTAGATTCCAGACACAAGCTTCACCTCATTCCTCCAGCCTTTCAGACAGGCGAAGGCTCCTCCATCCCTCAGCTCCTGCAGGACAGCCTCCACAGCAGCTGACCTCCTCTCCAAAGAGTCCAGCCCTGGGCAGAGAGCCACAGCGCCCCCATGTGGAGGGCTGAAGACTTCAGGAAACCTGCAGAGGACGGACACCACATTCGGGGGAACCCAGCCCACCTGCTGCCCCCCAACCTCAAACCGCAGGCACTTTTCCAAACTGGAGCCTGGAAGAAACCACAGCAGAGAGGTCACACATACCTGCTAAAAGATGGTTCTTCAAGGGTTCTTTAGTTAAGGCAATGGTTCTATTTAGAACTATGAGCTCTATACAGAACCACTTGCATACCTAAACCGAAATGGTTCCTCAGATTGATGGAAAATGTGTTGTATGTGGTTCTTTATTGCACCAGAAAGGGTTCTTCTACAGTAACAATCTTGACCTCCACACAGAAGAACCATTTCTGGTGCTATATAGAACCACACACACAACACGTTCTCCGCAATCAATCTGAAGATCAATTTCACCACAACATGGCTCCGTGGAACACCGAAAAGGGTTCTTCTCTTGTTGACATCGTCACAATAACAGAACCCTATTTAGTGCTTTTCAAAAAGGTTCTAGACAATAGAACCACACGCCTTCTGCATCAATCTGAGGACCCGTTTCACCACATTCAAAAGGTTCCACACAAACCCCATGGTCCGAAACAGAACCACTGCTTTAACTAAAGAACCCCTGAAGAACCACGATCTTGAAGCGTGTACTCGGCCTCACCTGGAGGAGCAGCGGCATTAAAACTCCTGCACACCTGGTGAATGGAAGCTGTTCATCCGGCGCAGAAGCTGCAGCACCTTTTCAGACCACAGACTCATCTGGACAGCGAGCTTTTCTCCTCATCAGCGCAGAAACGCAGCAGGTTTATACGGAAATGCTCTTTATTTACAAGCCCTGAAACCCAGTCCTGCTACTCGGGGCAGCCGCCATGCTTCACGTCTGCGCTCGCTGATTGGTCCAAAATCAGCGGCAGTTCACCGGCGTCGCCATCAGGTGGCGACACTAGGCAGCAAACTCTTCCACTCACTATTCACTTTGACTGGGTTCTGTTACAGAACTTCTGTGTCAAAATGATACTCAAGATCAAAGCAGTTCGAGTTGATACTCAACTACATTCACAAGCAAGTACTTTTGTACTTTTACTCAGTATCTAAATACCAATTACTGAGTACAAATTAAGCCACCCATTAAAATGACAGGGTGCAGTGCAGGGTTCAATAAACATGAGAAAACTACTACTATTACTAACTATAATAATAATGATAATAATAATAATAATAATAATAATAATAATAATAATAATAATGGGGTCATTCTACCTTTGTAGTGGCAGGGAAATGAGCTCAAAGTAAATCCCTGAAAGTTAATGGGTGTGTTCTTTGTTTCTTTTTCTAAATTAGCCAACCAAACGATGAATCTACTCTTCCACGTTTTATGTTCGTGATGTTTAGCCTGTCACAGCAGTGGCTTCACAGATAGATGCTATGGTGTCCCTGCTGGTTGCTAAGATGTTGCTAGGGCATTGCTATGGTGTCCTAGGTGGTCGCTGAGATGTTGCTAGACCTTTACTATGGTGTCCCAGGCGGCCGCTAAGATGTTTCTAGGGCATTGCTGTGGTGTCCCACAGCATTGCTAAGGTTTTTCAAAGGCTTTGTTATGGTGTCCCAGGTGGTTGTTAAGGTGTTTCTAGGGCAATGCTATGTTGCATCAGGTGGTTGCTAGACAGGGCAAGTCAAAGGTGTTGCTACAGCATTGCTATGGTATCCTAGGTGGTTGCAAAGGTGTCCCAGGTGGTTGCTGAGATGTTTCTAGGCCTTTGCTGTGGAGTCCTAGGTGGTTGCTAAAATGTTTCTAGGGCATTGCTGTGGTGTCCCAGAGGGTTGCTAAGGTATTTCTAGGGTAATGTTATGGTGTCCCAGGTGGTTGCTGAGATGTTACTAGACTTTTGCCATGGAATACCAGGTGGTTGCTGGCCAAGGCGAGGCATAGTTGTTGCTAAGGCGTTGCTACGGTGTCCCACGTGGTTGCTAAGGTGTTCCTAGGGCATTTCAAAGCCAACAGCTGCTGGCATTACTTACTAATGTGTAAGTTCTATAGTTACAAGGATGAGGACCTGCATATAGACCAGTCATGCGGGTCTACCAGACCCAGATTAAGCCTAAGCCTGGTCAAAAAAATGTAGGTTTTATTGGTGAAACACCACTGACGTTGCAGTTTAGTCCAAAATGCTTAATGCTTAATCAGGGCCCACACAACTGGCTCTTAGTGTTTAAAGAGTGATTCGATTAAACCAGAAAAAGCGTAAGGATGTAAAATTAGAGAACACAGTGAAGCTTTTTCTACATCTTCGTGGTCTCCAGCTGATTTATGTTATGGGGTGAAATATACGTTATAAAAGTGTTAGTATTTAACTCCCTTCATGAACTCCAGCAGCTCTGAATCGGACAGTGTCTATTCATTGAAGCGGCATGCGAGTGCAGACGCCTCGTCTCTCCACCATCAGCCGGACCCAAACAGAATGTGTAAAGTCAAGCCCAGGCAGTTCTTTAGTGGAATATGTAATGAGTAATGATACACATATTTTCAAATCAGTCCGTTTTGCAGTTTAGAGGTCCAGATTCAGTTGGATTTTTGATGTTATATGAGTTAGAGGGCCCATATCAAAGAAAAACGAATTTTCCTCGCTGTTTTTGAGTTTGGTGTAGTATGTATATATAAAAAAACATAGTGTTTAATAAACAAACACCCAGAACATACAAACATTCATATTACAGCAGTTTAGTCCCGCCCCTCCATGTTGAAGGTATAAGGAGTGTTTTAGCCTAGACAGCTTTTTTGAAGAAGGGCAGCCAATCAGAAGAGAGCTCATTTACATATATCCATCTTAAAGGCTCACTAACAAAAACAGCCTGTTTAACTGCTTAAGTGTGAATCTGTGTCAAAAATTAAGTAACTTAAGGGCTAGTCAAGTCGAGTCCTGAGTCGTTTGAGGTGCGAATCTGAGTCAAGTTGTGAGTTGTTTAAGGTGCAAGTTTGAGTCAAGTCTTGAGTCCAAGTTGAGTCATTAGTTGTTTAAGGATGAGACTAAGTCGAGTTGTGCGTCATTTAAGGGTGAGTCTGAGTTGAGTCTTGAGTCATTTAAGGGTGAGTGTGAGTTGAGTCTTGAGTCATTTAAGGGTGGGTCTGAATAGCTTCATGAGTTGTTTGAGGGTGCAGCTGATGAGACTAAGTCGAGTTGTGCATCATTTAAGGGTGAGTCTGATTTGAGTCTTGAGTCATTTAAAGGTGAGTATGAATTGAGTCTTGAGTCGTTTGAGGGTGCAGCTGAATTGAGTATTGAATCATTAAGAGGTGAGTCTGAATTGGGTCTCCAATTACTTTCTTTCTTGGCATCAGCTTTTGTTTTCTGGCAGTGTGTGAGCTAAGGAGCAGTTTGGGCTCTAGCCTATTTATACCAGCTAGGATACTTTCTCTCCACTGACAACAAAGCACTTTTGTAAGTTGCTCTGAATAAGAAAGCCCGCTAAATTCTGTAAATGTAAATGAGCCTTAAGTTACTTAAGGGTGAGTCGAGTCTTGAGTCATTTAAATGTGAATCTGAGTCAAGTCTTGAATCGTTTAAGGGCGAGTACGGGTCACATCTTGAGTCATTTAAAGGTGAATCGGTGTTGAGTCTTGAGTCATTTAAAGATGAGTCTGATGTAACCCAGTT
This sequence comes from Pygocentrus nattereri, assembly GCF_015220715.1. NCBI lineage: Eukaryota > Metazoa > Chordata > Actinopteri > Characiformes > Serrasalmidae > Pygocentrus > Pygocentrus nattereri. The sequence goes on along the minus strand of NC_051238.1, from coordinate 2,191,274 downwards.
AAAATAATACCTGTTTTAAATGAATAGACTGTGTGAAATCCCACCAAAATCCCTGTAGATGGCAGCATTGTTACACGTTATGTGTGTTAAGTGTACTGAGCTAAAGGTGTACTGTCTCTTAGAAGTAGCTAGACTAGCAATGCCATTTTGCGATATCCCTGAGTCAGTGGGAATACAAGCTGAGAGGAGGGAGCTGTAGGCCGGAGTGTATGGCTCAAATGTGCCAGCTCACAGCTGAATGTATGGAGAGGGAGACTCGATGTGTACTCTGTCTACAATATATTGTCTCTATTTTTCCTATCCAGTAAACAACATCTGCCAACACCAGTCTGTCGCTCTTCTTCCTTCCTTCATTCGCCAATCCAAAAACAACAGAACACAACGCAGAGTAATCGTTAACGGTAGTGTGTCAGTCAGATGAACAATAAAGACTGGCAGGACACACCCGTTACAATGGTGCCATGCCCTTAAAGGAGGACTACTGGACGGACACCAGTTCGTCCGCCAAGGTTGCTGCATTCACAACTGAAGGGACTGTGGACTTCAAGGGGGAACCGAGCGCAGTCATTCGGCAGGGGTGTTGTGCCCGCGACAGATGAGCACCCATTGCAGAGGAGAGGAGTTCCAGTGGACGGAGCTGATTCAGCGTTCGCTACAGGTGGCTGCTTGCGACGCCAGTTGCGTTACTGCCAGCCTCAACAAACTGTGAGACTGACACCAGCTGGTTGTGTGAATCGCTGTATGCAAGACGGCTCGCCATTGATGGACACTGGGACCAACATCTGGTTGTTTGCTAAGGTTTGCTGCATACACTAGCTTCACCTGCTTCTATGGATTCTGGGTAAAAAAAAAAAAAAAAGAGAAAAAAAAGAAAACCTGAATGCTCTGATGGTTGTGACATTAATTACTTACAATAGGTTTTTTAGGAGACTTTCCTTTTTTTTGTATAATTGTGACATTTTCTCCTCTGATTATATGTGTTAGCATTAATTGTGTTTTCTTGTGAACTAGTCTGTGTGGCGGAAGAAACATGGCAGAGTCAGACACAAGTAACGTGGGGGAAGATAGTAACAGTGAGGGAAATTTAGACACTTTCAACCCAGTGGGTATGGGGAGGGGTTTTTTCAGCAAGCCCATTAGTCCCATGATGCCCGGACAGAGTGTTAATTTGGGTACTCCAGGATTATCTTCTACACATTATGTTGAACGAACTAGGCCAGTTCAGTCCGACCAGAGCCCTGATTTAAGTGCACTTATCACTCAGTTAGCTGAGAAATTGGGAGAATCCATCACAGCTCAGTTGAGGTCAGATAGTGGGCGTAGTGAAGGCAGCAGACTCGGTGTGGATGTGAAACAGAATTCAGAAGTCACTCTGTCTAATGTTAGGCTAGTGATGCAGTCGGACGCTAAGGAGCCTCCTATATTCAGGGGAGATAGTTCAGACAAATACACAGTCCAAGAATGGGAAAATCTCATGATGCAATATCTAAGAAAGCGAGCCATCCCAGTGCAGGAGCATTCTCAGGAAATTCTGGCTAAACTCATGGGCAAGGCAGGTGATGTAGTGCGAATCAAGCTACGTAACACTTCAGCTGATCACTTGTGTAACCCCCCAGTGATCTTTCACATTCTAAAACAGCATTTCAGCGATTTAAACTATTCTAACATGCCGTTAGCTGACTTCTATAACACGCTGCCAAATTCAGATGAGGATGCTATGGATTATTGGATACGCTTGAATAAAACAGTCAATGTGGCTGAAGAGTGTTTAAAAAGGCAAGGCCGCCGTATTCATGATCTAAGTCATGAGGTTAGTATGATGTTCCTCAAACACTGCCCTGATGAGTCCCTTTCCAGGGTTTTCAAGTTCAAAGCTGCAGAGAAATGGTTAGCTTCTGAGATTCAGGAACGGCTAGATGAGTATATGCAGGAAAAGAAAGCCTTGGAAGTTTCGCAGTCACGGAGACATGGTATTCGGGAGCACTCTGTTCACTCCCAGTCTTTTTCACCGGTGCCTAGTTCACCCAGTTTAGACACTTCTTTACCATCTACTCTTGTTCCGGCACAGCCTGAGCAATCAGCTGTGAGTGGTGATTGTGTGAAAATCTTGGTGCAGCTGTTAGACAAACTTGTCACTCAACAGACACAGACGCCCAGTCATAATCATCCTTCCCAGTCAGTTCCTTACAAGGCCTGCAGAGTTTGTAGCGCCACTGGACATTCCACTCTTTCTCATTGTCGGCGTGAAAACCTCTGTTTGAGGTGCTTGTCCCCAGGTCACTGGAAGAAGGATTGTCCATTAAAGGGTGGCGTAGTGTCCAACAGTCAGCAGTTAAAGGTAGTCAACCCTCATTTAGAGTGGAACGATGCAGGTGTAGTTCAGGAAACACTTCATCATCCTGGTGATGCAGAGGCTTTGTTTGAACAGTGTCGCGCTACAATGCCCAGTGGTCACAAACTGATTTATCAGTCCAGCCAGAGAGTGCACACTTTCAGTGAGTTGTTCTATTGCCCGGTTCTGGTCAACTGTCTGGTTTCACTTAAGGGAATGCTGGATTCTGGATCCATGGCTTGTACCATAAACAAAACTGCAGAGGAGAAGCTGCGTGAGGGTGGTGCATTGTCCACAGAGATGCGTTCAGCGAGCAACATTGTATTGGTCGGTTGTGGTGGTGCACAGGCTCAGCCGGAAGGTCTATATGATCTGGAGCTGCAGCTGTATAACACAACGTGCCTTGTTCCAACTCTTGTCGTTCCGGGACAGCGTGATGAACTTATCTTGGGCTCTAACGTGATCAAGCACCTGCTCCATGTAGTGAAGAACAGTGACAATTACTAGGATATGGCTTGTAAGCAGACTGATAGGTGCAGTGAGGGAGTTCAGCAGTTCTTGTCTATGTTTATGGGAGTGGACATGTGGTCGGGGACTGATATGCCTGACAAAATCGGCACCGCCAAGCTTCCCAGAGCGGTCACTCTCAAGCCCAGAAGTGAACACTTGGTGTGGGGCAGACTTCCCGCACATGGTCCCATGTCTCCGGGCAGCACAGTCATTGTGGAACCCACAAGCTCCAGGGCCATACCCCGCAATGTTCTTGTTGGTCGTGTCATTTCTCCCATGTGGGGCGACAGGTGGGTCCCTATGACCATTGTCAACCCATCAGACCATCACATAACCCTCAAGCGCAACTGTAAGCTGGCCGATGTGTCGCCATGTTTGGCGGCTGAGGACTTGGACTTGTTTCAGAGCAACCAAACAATTCAGGGTGCTCCTCATTCCAGCCCTTCGCTCTGTAGTTCTTCCACGAACTCGGCTGGCCCAAGAAACCTGTCAGACATTGGTCTAGGCGACATAGACATTGACTCTAGCCAGCTCAGCGAGTCGTGCAACCGTGAGTTGGTAGATCTACTCTATGAGTACCAGGACATTTTTTCAAAGCATCCACTAGATTGTGGTGAGGCTAAGGGTTATACCCATCGTATCCATCTTACAGATGACCGTCCATTCCGCCTACCATATCGCAGAGTTCCTCCAGCGCACTACCAGAAGCTGAGACAGGTTCTTTCTGAGATGGAGGAGAGAGGCATTATCAGGAAGTCCACAAGTGATTACGCATCCCCTCTTGTGATGGTTTGGAAAAAGGACGGTGGCCTACGGATATGTACAGACTTCAGGTGGCTCAACGCTCGCACCTTGAAGGATGCCCATCCACTACCACACCAGTCGGACTGCCTTGCAGCATTGGGTGGTAATTGTCTGTTTAGTTCCATGGATCTCACCTCAGGTTTTTACAACATCCCGGTCCATGAAAATGACAAGAAGTACACGGCTTTCACAACTCCAATGGGGCTCCTGGAGTACAATCGGTTGCCGCAGGGTTTGTCCAATAGCCCTGCCTCGTTCATGCGCATGATGCTCAGCATCTTTGGGGACCTGAATTTCTTTAAACTCCTCTGCTATTTGGATGACCTTTTGGTGTTTGCTCCATCTGAGTCTGAAGCACTAGGCCGTCTCCGTGTTGTGTTTCAGAGGATGAGGGAGAACAACCTGAAGTTGGCACCGAAGAAATGTCATCTCATGCAGAAACAGGTGAGGTTCCTTGGACACATTGTTGACAGCGGGGGTGTATCAATGGATCCTGCGAAGGTGGATGCCATAACGAAGTTGACTATTCATGACTTGTTCGACGATGATGGGTCTACCCCATCTGTCAGCAGAATTAAGTCTTTCCTCGGCATGGTATTTTACTACCAGCATTTTATTCCAAGTTGCTCTGCTATCGCAAAGCCACTTTTCGCACTGACTGGTGGACAAAAGAGAAGAGGCAAAACCATTAAGATCCAGAAACACCCAGGTACATTCCGCAAATTGTCTCCTGAGGACTGGACAGACGATTGCACTAGAGCATTTCAGGAGCTAAAGAAAACGCTGTTGGAGTGCGTAGTGCTCGCACATCCAGACTTTGCGAGACCATTCATTCTGTCAGTCGATGCATCTCTGGACGGGCTTGGTGCTGTTCTTTCGCAAGTACCTGAAGGTGAGACCAAGGCCAGGCCGGTCGCCTTCGCTAGTAAGACTCTCAACGCGGCACAGAGAAAGTATCCAGCCCATCGCCTTGAGTTCTTGGCTTTAAAGTGGAGTGTGTGCGAAAAATTCAGTCATTGGCTCAAAGGCCATGAGTTCACGGTCTGGACCGACAACAATCCGCTAACATTTCTTCTGACAAAGCCGAAACTTGATGCTTGTGAACTTCGCTGGGTCTCCAAGATTGCTTCATATTCGTTTGACCTCAAGTACTTGCCAGGGAGGAACAATGTCGTTGCTGACGCCCTGAGTCGTGATCCATTTGCTAGGGTCATCAGTCAGAGGTTGTTGGGTGAGCCCTACCATGCCCTGGTGGACGAAGCATGTGCTGTGCATGTCGATAGAGTGCAGAAAGTGTTCCAGATCAGCAGTCAGCCTCAGGTCCTGCATGGATGCTACCCCATGCAGTACCTACAGTTTGCAGAAGATCTTGATAGTGCAGAGATTCATGCTCTCTGTGAAGTCCATTCTGACTGGACTTATGCCACTGAGTGTAGGGCCATTTCATTGACACAGTCTGTTCAGCAGCTGATGGCTGGCCAAGACGTTCTTCCTGAGATCTCTACGCAGGAGCTCAAGTCTGCTCAGCAATCAGATCGTTGCATTTCCAAAGTGTTATCCTTTGTCAGTGAGAAAAAAAGACCTTCTAGGCGACAGAAATGTGGCGCTGACCTCATGACGTTGAAGCTGTTGAGGCAGTGGAACCATTTGGAACTCCGCAATGGTATCTTGTATAGGGTAGTAAAGGACCCTGTTTCCAAACAGAAGCGATTCCAATTTGTGTTGCCACAAGCTCTGAAAGACAAAGATCTCTCTGGTATCCACGACCTGGCTGGTCATCAGGGACAGGACCGTACCTTGAGTCTCGCGAGACAGCGTTTCTATTGGCCAGACATGGAAAGAGACATCCGTAGCTATGTTCGTTGTTGTCAGCGTTGTGTGGTTGGAAAGACTCCTGAGCCTGCTGCGCGCGCACCTCTTGAAAGCATTCATACATCCGCACCTATGGAGATGGTGTGCATAGATTTCTGGTCGGCCGAGGATAGCAAAAAGAGGTCAGTGGATGTACTCGTTATCACAGATCACTACACAAAACTGGCGCATGCCTTTCCTTGTGCCAATCAAACGGCCAAACAAGTTGCCAGAAAGTTGTGGGACAATGTATTCTGTGTCTATGGCTTCCCGGAGCGTATTCATTCAGATCAGGGTACCAACTTTGAGAGTAATCTGATAGCAGAGCTCCTCCATTTGGCAGGCGTGGCCAAATCTCACACCAGTCCTTACCATCCTATGGGTAATGGGGGGACAGAAAGATTCAACCGTACCCTCGGTAACATGCTCCGTGCCCTTCCACTCGAGGAGAAACAGAAGTGGCCGCAACAGATTCAGACTCTCACTTTCACTTACAATGCCACGGTCCATGAAACAACAGGCTACGCGCCTTTCTACCTAATGTTTGGTCGCATTCCCAGGCTACCAGTGGATATTCTTTTCAAGCAAGTGCTGTTTGACCCCAATGTGTCCGACTATGACTGCTACGTCAAATCTCTAATTTCGGGGTTAAAGGATGCCATGGAAATTGCTCAGAGGCATTCATCTGCTGAGCAGCAGCACCAAACGTACCAGTACAACAAACGTGTTCGAGGTCTTCACCTCAACATGGGTGACCGTGTCTTGGTGGCTAACAAAAGTGAACGTGGTAAGAAAAAATTGGCTGATAGGTGGGAAGATGGCGTGTACACAGTTGTCGAAGCGCATCCCGATGTTCATGTTTACAAGATTAAGGATGTCACTGGACGCACACGGGTTGTGCACAGAAATCTATTACTGGAAGTCAATTTCTTGCCTGTGCTTGACACTAATCAATCAGTTGAGGGACATGATGCTAGCCTTGTTTCAGATTGTGATTCCAATCAGGAGGACAGTAATAGTCCATCTTTTTCCAGCTCTGAATCCGATTTGTCAGCGGCGTCTGAAGTACCTGTTCCGCACAATTCATATTGTGAGACTAGGTTTGTAGTTTCGTCTGAGATCTCAAATTCATTGGACATGATTGGTTTGACTGAGTCAAACGTAGGTAGTCCAGCGTTAACATCTGAACATCTACCTATGCCTTGCCCAGATCCAGCCTCTGGTGTAATCGTAGATGGTCCAAATGACAGTAGCTTACACACTGATACAGTAGCCGTGCCTGACTCGTTAGTTAGCACTGATCCAGTTACACAAGTTGACAGTTCTATGAGAACTCGTGCAGGTAGACTGGTCAAGTCTGTTAATAGACTTCCATGGTGCAGAAACCCTTGTTGAGGAATAGGGTTGTCTTGAGTTAGGGTGGATCCTGTTTCGATTAGATGGATCATTCTCATATGCTGCCTGTTTTTTTTGTTTTTTGTTTTTTAAAAAAAGTGCCTTTGTGATTTCAATATGGATAGCCAAGTGCCTTGTGGCGTAAGAGGCGTCATATTTCTCTAGGGGGGGATGAGACCTGATCAATCTTGTCCTTCTCTTAATCTCTGAAGGAGATGACTTTTCAGTTGATGTGGACTAGGTCTACATATTCACTTGTGCTGGTACATAGTCTCTTATGGATCTATGGCTGGGCTTAGTTCTGGTTACAGGATTTTGGTGGATTTCAGGGGGGGTGAATGTAACCCAGTTAAAATAATACCTGTTTTAAATGAATAGACTGTGTGAAATCCCACCAAAATCCCTGTAGATGGCAGCATTGTTACACGTTATGTGTGTTAAGTGTACTGAGCTAAAGGTGTACTGTCTCTTTAAGAAGTAGCTAGACTAGCAACGCCATTTTGCGATATCCCTGAGTCAGTGGGAATACAAGCTGAGAGGAGGGAGCTGTAGGCCGGAGTGTATGGCTCAAATGTGCCAGCTCACAGCTGAATGTATGGAGAGGGAGACTCGATGTGTACTCTGTCTACAATATATTGTCTCTATTTTTCCTATCCAGTAAACAACTTCTGCCAACACCAGTGTGTCGCTCTTCTTCCTTCCTTCATTCGCCAATCCAAAAACAACAGAACACAACGCAGAGTAATCGTTAACGGTAGTGTGTCAGTCAGATGAACAATAAAGACTGGCAGGACACACCCGTTACACTGAGTTGAGTCCTGAGTCATTTTGAGGTAAATTCCTGGCAAGTTCATGAGTCACGGTCATTTCAGGTCATTTAAGGGCAAGTCCAAGTGATATCTTAAGTAATTAAAGGTGAGTCAGAGTTTAATTTTGATTCATTTAAAGATGAATCAGAGTCGAATATTGAGTCATTTAAGGGCAAAACCGAATCGAGTCCGAGTCACTGAGCCCCATCATCAGTAGGCCTTAAAAATCCTCGTATGGAGCAGAGAGACTAAATCATACTGACACGTTTGGCTCCTGTAAGCAGCAGAAACTGATTCTCACTCAGTCACGAACAAAACGAGCAAACTGCTGTGTTTGCTGCGAGGGGTCAGCCGAGCTCACTTGTGTAATCATATCCGACAGCGGAGAGCACTTAGCTGGAACGAATCCAAGCACTTCAGGCCTACGGAGGGTTTCCATCCCAAAAACACATCCGTTTAAAAACACGTCCGTTTAAAAACGGACAGATTTATCCTGATAAATATGACTCAGTCCATTGTGGCGTGTAATGAGGTTTAATAAGGGCCTAATTTCGCTGTCTAACCGTATTAGACAGGAAGCTGTAGGAGGGGCGAGTGTTTGCACATTTGAAATGATTCTTTTTTTTTTCAGTGCACCTTTCACTGTTTTATTTCGGAATGAATAACAGGAAGTTTGCGCTCGTAGGCCGAGGGAGCGACCGGGCTAATCGTGTTCAGTGTGGGAAACAAAAACAGGAGCGGTGTGTTTATTATTCTGTCTGAAATGCAGACGGATGTTTACAAACACGAATTAAACCGTGTATTTGTGCCAGTGTGATTTAATGCATCCTGCATGCTTTAAAAGATTATTTTTATTAGTGCAGGTGTCGACAGAAAAATTCAATTAGATATCATCTCTATTATGTCGAAACCTTGTTTTCCATTTTCTAACTGTATACACTGACGGCACCAGATGTACATTATATGTACATTTCATGATGCGTGGAGAGCAGGAACAGTTATAAAATAAATGATGTGCAGTGGCTGTAATGAACAGTTGCTCTGGGCTTGTCTACAATATGCAAAGTCAAAAATATGAAATATACACAGAACTGTAAGCGGCGGACGCATTACTACATACATTTAAATTATGGGCCACCCAATAAACTTGAAGGGACTGTATGTGTGTAACTACAACTTACCCATTAGTTTCACTGAAACTACTGAATATTCATAGTTGATACTGATTCATGGTTGTACTGAATGATTTGTAGTAGATAGTGAATCATTTATTGGAATAACTAAAAAATGAACAGTAGCTAATGAATAATTCATAGTAGACACTGAATAATTCATAGTAGATACTGAATAATTCATAATAGATGCTGAATTATTTATACTAGATACTGAATATTTTATAGAAGTTATTGAATAATCCATAGTAGACACTGAATAATTCATAAAAGACACTGAATAATTCATAGTAGACACTGAATCATTTATACTAAATACTGAATATTTTATAGTTGTTATTGAATAATTCATAGTAGATACTAAATAATTTATAGTAGATGCTGAATCATTTTCACAAGTACCTAAATAATCAACAGTAGCTGATAAATAATTCTCCTAATATCCATAACAGTTGCTGAATTATTCATGATTACTACATAATTCATATTAGAAACTTTACAATTTATACTAGTTACTTTACAATTCATACATACTGTTTGTGGCTGCTGATTATGTAATGTAGTTACTGAGTCATTCATTTTAGATACTGAATAATTATTATATTTTACAATCATTATAATATTATAATTCACAGTAGAAAGTGAATGATAATGGTTACGATGAATAACTGAATGATAGGCAGTTTAAGGGCTCAGGTCTGAACCCGTCACAGAGCGAACTCTTGTCTAATGTTTATGTTTATGAAGATGATAAAAATATGCCTGTTCTGATGCGTCGGATGGTCTTGCTGCGGCTGTAGCTGCTGTGGCGTGTTTGTTGTATGTAAAAAGGTAAAATCTTGCTGTAGAGTCTGTGGGTGAGTCGTGTGGTCAGACTGAGCGGTGAGGGAGCAGGAATTTCTCAGAAGGCCGGACACAAAGCAGCCTTTCATTCTGCAGAGCCTCCATACTGTTCCACTATCAAACACGCAGGAACCGTTAGAGACGAGACACTTAAAGGAACGTTTGGCTGAAAAATGACATTTACAGAATTTTCCTCCTCAACCCGAAAGATCAGCCGAGACACGTTTACTGTCTGAACTTTCCTTCTTTAGGAAAGAGGATGAATAGCACCAGGAACACCCATAGAACCATTTGCACGGTGAAATGGTTCTATTTTGGTGGATAATGTGTTGTTTATGGTTCTATTAATACCAAAAAGGTATTAGGTTCTTCTACTGTATACAGGCTTGACATTGTAACTGTGGAAAAAATGCTTTTTGATCCATATCGAACTGTATACAACACTATATTCTATCAATCTGAAGAACCATTTCACCATGCAAAGAACCATTCAAGCACGCAGATGGTTCTTTGAGTGTTCACACTAAATAACCCTTGAAGAACCACCTTTTAAGAGTGTAGGTACAATTAATAAAACTCACACACCAATGGGCAAAAGTACGGAGCCCCGCTGGAGGCATCCTGTATATACAAAAATAATGCGTGGCCACAACTTAGTAAGGCGTGGGAATGAAATCGTAGCCACGCATTAGGATCTCATACCCATGCTTTACTAAGTCGTGGCCACGCACTATTTTATTTATACAGGACGTCACCAGCGGGGCTCCGTACAAAAGTATGTTGTATAGCTAAAACAGTAATAACAGAAACATTAGGCTCATAGTCCCAGTGGACGTCTATTTCAGTTTATTAAAGTGGAAAATTCCATAGATTTTTCAGAATTTCTGCAAAATTAAGTGGCTAAGATGTAAACTGAGCGCTTCAGAGTGGTTTGGTGTGAAACTCTGCTCTAAAAGCTCCTCAGTTTAGAGAACTTCAACTCCATTCATGGTGGAGGGAGACATGCAGGGCGCTGTGCGGCAAAATAGTCCCCAAAGAAAACTCAGTATTCCAGATTTTCCACAGTTTTCCAGCATCAACATTCCATATAAACTCAGAAGACTCGTGTAGGTTCTCTGGTGGTTCTGGATGGTAAATAAAATGTCTATAAATAAATAAATAAATAAAATGTTGTCGTCATGGCGACGCCTGGTTCCCATCAGCACCACTGTAAAGACATCTTTACATCTGCAAAGTCATGTATTTCACACCACGCTCTGAATCACACCCTTGTTTACAAATCAAACGTTGGATTAATTTGAAAAGTCAGCGGTTTGAGTCGAGTGTGTGATGATTTAGATGTGCAGTTAGCATCACGCTATTTGACATAGATAGGCTGCTAGTACTTGCTAGCTAATTAGCCTTGTAGCTTCTCAAATAAATATGCAAATTTCAGAAAACAAACGTTTTTGAAAAAAACAAAACAGCACAGACCTGCATGAATTCCCAGCTGGTTTATTCTGGTTCAGTGCTGGTTTGGCGCTGGTTTAGCTGGTCACCCAGTATGGTCATGATGGTTGACCGGCATACCAGCATCAAAAACACAGCTTATGCAGGTCTGTGCTGTTTTTTCCAGCAGGTTATTCCTTTAATAGTCGTGTCCGGATGGAAATAAATCTGAAGTGATAGAAATCTGAGTGTTTATGTCAGATTATGTCAGGATAATCACTCGTGCCACAGATAAGGCTGTTCTGGCTCTATTAGCCTATTTGTCTGGGTGCGGATTGGAGGGGTGTGAGGAGTTTGGTGGAGTTCTTGGGGCGAATGAAAAGGCAGCTTTGTTTAAAGTGTTTTCTTTCCCCTCTCTCTCTCTCTCTCTCCCTCTCTCTCTCTCTCTCTCTCTCTCTCTCTCTGTCTCTCTCTATCTCTCTCTCTCTCTCTCTCTCTCTCTCTCTCTCTCTCTCTCTCTCTGTCTCTCTCTCTCTCTCTCTCTGTCTCTCTCTCTCTCTCTCTCTCTCTCTCTCTCTCTCTCTCTCTCTCTCTGTCTCTCTCTCTCTCTCTCTCTCTCTCTCTCTCTCTGTCTCTCTCTATCTCTCTCTCTGTCTCTCTCTCTCTCTCTCTCTGTCTCTCTCTCTCTCTCTATCTCTCTCTCTCTCTCTCTCCCTCTCTCTCTCTCTCTCTCTCTCTCTCTCTCTCTATCTCTCTCTCTCTCTCTCTCTCTCTGTGTCTCTCTCTCTCTCTCTCTCTCTCTGTCTCTCTCTCTCTCTCTCTCTCTCTCTCTCTCTCTGCCTGCTTCCTCTCCACCCCATCCTCCCCCTCTCACACCTTTTTTTCCCTGCATTTTTTCCCCCTCACAGTATAAGAGCTCTGTCAGATGCCCTGCAGGATCATTCACTCTCAGCTGTTGGTGGGCTTCAGGTGGGACTCCCTCGCCATGGCTCATCAGTTAGTGATTCTCTGTGTGTGCCTGTATGCGTGCACAGCGGTTTGTGCCTCTGAAGGTATCCAAGCGACAAGAAAGGACAAGAAGCAGACGAACCGTTTCATGCCAGCAGCAGCTGGACACAACATACCTGTCCATCCAGGTGAGAGCAGCAGAACAGTATGGTGAGGTTATCCATATATAGACATTACTGTTATTATTATTATTATTATATGATGATTATGACTAATTAAAGAATTGTTTATTGTTATTACTTTATGTTTAAGCCACTAGAGGCCATGCTTTACAATGGGTGGGGTATAAAATCATTGTTACACAAGCTAAAATGTAAAATATGATGAAATGCCCAAATGTTTTATAAACAGTTTAGGGTATTTTTCATAATAATAAATTATTCTGCCAAGAAATGTAGCTCCTTTAGAGTATGCTATGTTGCCAAGCAGCCATAGATTGCTAAAACAGGACAAGAAAATTCAGTTGCAGCAGTTCCACCAAGATGACACTGCTGATTTCCTCTAACACGTCTATGAGATTTCCAGTGCTATGTTAGCTCCAAGTCAATGCTGTTGTATGCAGGTTTGGGATATAACGTTATAACGGAATACAGGTCCTGTGAATACATACTCAGAATGCAGAAACAAAAGTATGTGTATTAAATCCAAGTTACATTTTGTGAATGCAGTATTTGGAATACAGTTGGTTTTTATATTTTTAGGTGAAAACTTTTAGAGTACTTGACCACTAAATGTGAAAAGTATTTATATACTGTCTTTAAAAGAAACACCATCGATAGTTTAGTGAACCAAATAGTTAACCTTTGGTTAGGACTTCTTCATTAAAGGTTCCTAGCGCACACACGCCTTCTAAACTACTTATCCTTCTGGGTCGTGGGGGAGCTGTCACTGGGTGGAAGGCCGGATACACAATGGACAGGTCACTAGTCTGTCACAGGGCAGCCCCTCTCGCTGTGAGGTGACGGCACTACCCTCTGCAGTATTTACACTTTGAGAATCAATAACAACATGCAGTTTGACCAGGGGCGCCAAAACTTTTGCATATGACTGAACAGTGGTGGATGATTTTAAGTTCTTGTCCTCGTTCAGTGGTCCATGGTTGCTTGGCTCTGATAGCGTTCTCTAAAGGAGCTTCATTTCTTGGTGGAAGAATAACTGTCGCTCACTATAACGAGCTGTTCACTGAAAAAGTGTGTATTTTATCAGAGTTATGTAGTCGCTGTCTTGTAAAAGTGGTCATGCGTTACAGTGATTTCACCACATGTAAGAGTGTTTTACTCCGCTTTGCATCATGCCACCCCTTACCTATGATAAAATCACAGTAGCGCATGGCCTCCCGTGGCTTTTTGCTTTGGGCTCAGTGCATCAACGCAGTGAAATGTAGTGCTTATCACAGTTACGCTCTAGCTGGACTACAGATGCACTGAAGCTACTGACTGTGTGTATGTCAGTGAGCAGGTCTCAGTGCTTGGTGAATGGGATCTTTCTGTTTGAGGGAGCCGTCTGGTCTCCAGATTCCTGCAGCGTGTGTCAATGTAGATCCGGAGCCGTTCGCTGCCATGCAGTTCCCTGCCTGGATGCAGGTACACAGTTCACCGCTCTTCTCTTAGAGAGCCCATATCCTTGTTCTTCACTTTCCATTTATGCTGTTTAACTTAAACTTTATCCATCAGAATTAAACAGGCTGTTTTTGTTCCTGTGGCTTTAAGACTCACACACAATTTGTATGTCGGCTGTAATTTAAATCAAGACATTTTTAAGCTTGAAACAGGCATAAATGTAACACTCTTTGCTTTGGAAGTCTCAGTTTTTAAGTAATGCCTTATTTAAAGGCTTCGACTTGAAGTCTGCTGTTTATGATTGTAGCGTTAGCCTGTTAGCCAGCTAGCTGTCTGCTTACCCTCTTAGCCTACTAGCTAGTGAGGGCAGAATAAGTTACAAACAAAAATAAGAAACAAAAGTTATACAAAAGCAATACACAGGCTTATAAGTATATAAACACTCTTTACTATGGTAGCCTCAGTTTTTAAGTCACATCTTATTTAAAGGCTTCAACTTGAAGTGTGTTGGTAGCGTTCGCCTGTTAGCCGGCTAGCTGTCTGCTGATCTGATCTTCTAGTGAGGGTGGAGTCCAGTTATAAAGAGAATCTAATGGGTGAAGCAGTTAAATCGAGTCTGTTAGGAGCAAATAAGTGATGTTCAAGGGGCAGTTTGTCATCTGGCTGCATTTTATAGGCTCAGATCATTGTCATTACGAAGCCACAGGCTCCTGTCTGCTAAAGCTTGTTTAATGCCGCAGCTTTTCTTTTTTATTTTTTAACATCGCACCACTTTACCTGAAAACATGGACATACATCACCTAGAAAATGAAGAATATTCAATATTCCTTTGTTTCGTGTTTGGTCTCAGCGCCGCTCCTACAGGGTTTTGCGGCGTCTCGCGACGTCCACCGTCTGATCTCGCGAAAGAAATCAGAGTAAGAGCTCACATGCACTGAGAAATCTGATTACTGAGCTCAAATCCGGCTCTTTTTATCAGATTTCTTAATTGGATTTCTAGATCAGATTTCTAGATCGGAGTACAGTGTTTACATGAACATTTGAATCAGTGGATAACTGCAGAGATCCACTTGTGATTCAGTTGTCCGTGATACGGACCCTTTAAAAGGCTTAAAGATGTCCACTGTGCTGTAAGAGGTTCGCCACAATTTTTCAAATCCACTCACAGTGGTTTGATACGAAACGATCAGGTGTAGAGAAGGTTAGAGGTTTTGTACAGGTTTCTTTACAGTGGTGGTGTTAGGAACCAGGGGTTGCCATGACTACAACACAGATATAGACATTTTATTTACCATCCAGAACCACCAGAGAACCTAATTCTATTTTGCCTCATAATTCAATTCAGCTCAATTCAACTTTATTGTCATTATACAACACAGGGTAGTACAGTATAACAAAACACTATGGGGCTACTTTTCCAGTGCAGTAATAAAAGATGCATAGTAAACAGTGCAAAAACAAAAGACAGTAAACGACAGTAGGTTCAGGTATCGAATGTAGACAACGTGCATAGGCAAGTGTTATAGGTGTACTGGACGTATAGACGGTTAGTGCATAGTCAGATATTCAAGTGTATCAGGTATATAGACAGAAATGTGCTGATGAACTGCAGTCCAGTAAATGCAGAGGTACTATTGGTAAAGAGATGTAAACAGTGATCTGTATATAAAATGTACAGTGCAGGTACAGAGTAGCAGCATAATGTTCAGGTAACATCTTAAATAAACAGTAACAGTATAAATATAAATATACTAGAAATAAGGCTCAGTCAGAGATGAGGTGCACAGCATACAGTCCTCTGAGCTGGTGGAGCTCAGTGTGTAGAGTGCTGGGTGATCAGGCTGATCATTAACAGACTGTAGTGTTGTTGTTAAGCACAGGTCGATGCTGCCGGTGTGACCAGTTTGACACCCTGCATATTATGTATCCCCCCACTATGAATGGAGTTTAAGGCCGAAATCGTCTCTAAACTCTCATAAAACAGCGTCTCGGTCATCAGGCAGTGAATTCAGAACCAGTTCATGTAGGAACTTTCTGTGAGGAGCTTTTAGAGGGACGTCTGGTTCCCATCACCACCACTGTGAACAGTGCAATTTCTCTAAAACAGAGCGTTTCACAACCAAACCACTCTGAACGACTATGTACATCCTAGCCACTTAGTTATGTGGACCTTTTGAAAATCTGATGGAGTTCCCCATCTTGCATTCGTGTTTCATGTTGTTCATACTTTTAAAGATAAAAAGATTCAACTTTATTGTCATTACTCAGTACAAGTACATGGCAACGAAATGCAGTTAGCATCTACCAGAAGTGCAAATAGTAGCAAATAGTGCAAAAAGAGAGTGTGCAAGTGTGCAATAAATAGGCATAGTGCAACATTACAGTATATAGAATAAATTACTTATAGATATGCAAAAAAATAGATTATAGATGTGTAGATATATACATGAACATGTTGGAGATGTACACTGTATAGAATAACTGTTGCGATGTGTTATTTACATGGCAGTAGAATGTTACATTTGTGCAGTGGTAATAATGATGAATAAAATAAAACAAAACAACAGCTCTGATTGGTGAGTGTAGTATGAAAGGCAGTGTTCATAGTCCGCTGTGTGCAGTATGAGTGGTAGTGTTATCAGCGAGGTGTGGAGTTCAGCAGAGTGATTGTGGAGGGAAAGAAGCTGGTTCTGGCCCGGATGCTCTTGTATCTCCTCCCGGATGGAAGTAGGTTGAACAGTTTGTGGTTGGGGTGGGAGGGGTCCTTAATGATGGTGGTGAATGTCTTTGATGGCAGGGAGCTGCACGCCTGTGATGCGCTGAGTAGTCTTTACTATCCTCTGCAGGGATTTCCTTTCCGCCACAGTGGAGCTACTGTACCACACGGTCACACAGTTGGTCAGTATGCTCTCGATGGTGCATCTGTAAAAATTTGTGAGGATCTGAGGAGACAGCCGGTCTTGTTTTAGTCTCCTCAGGAAGTAAAGACGCTGCTGTGCCTTCTTGATGAGATGGGAGGTGTTGAAGGACAATGAAAGGTCTGCCGAGATGTGGATTCCCAGGAACCTAAAGCTGGACACACGTTCTACCTCTGCTCCGTTGATGTAGACAGGAGAGTGTGTGCAGCCCTTGGTTTTCCGATAGTCCACGATGAGTTCTTTGGTTTTGCCTGTGTTCAGGATGAGGTTGTTGGTGGTGCACCAGGAAGTCAGGTGCTGGATCTCCTCCCTGTAGGCCGATTTTATCCGTTTTCATAGATGACAGTACAGATTTGCAGGTTTTTAACTGCATTAGCCTCATAACTGCAGTGAAATCTAAAGACGTCACATATGCAGGTCTATATGAGATTTCCTAAAGACAAATTCCACCCATTTTTCTAAATTTCTGCATAAAAACTGCTGGCTCTTATAGTCTTGACTGTGTGGTGTCTGACGCACTGTTGTCTATAAACATGGACCAAAGCATAGACAGAAGTCAGGCTTAAGACGGCCGCTACTGAATTTACGTTTACATTTACATTTCTGGCATTGGTAATTTTACACAGGTAGGCGAAGGCAGTGTTAGGAGTCTTGCCCAAGGACTCTTATTGGTATAGTGTAGGGTGTTTGCCCAGGTGGGGATTGAACCCCAGTCTGCAGTGTAGAAGGCAGAGGTGTTACCCACTACACTAACCAACCACTATTGTTTAGCAGTGCTAACTCAATTTATTCCATGTTTATAGGTGACAGTGAGTCATACAGTGGCAGAAACCACATCATCAAGACTATTAGAGACACTGAACACCTCCACATACTTTGAGACAAGGGATGATTTGGATATTCAGTTAGTTCAGTGGAGCTCACAGGTGAATTGAATAGGGTTTGAGGTCTGAAAGATTGTGGTGCAGGTCAGGTCTGTGGAAACCACTGGCGCACAGCTTGTTTTTCTGTTTGTCCAGCTCCTCTGGCCAGCAGGCCTGCGGTCAGAAAACAGAAACCAGCCAGTGGAGTGAAGCTGGAGAAAACGAACCAAGGAAAGAGCGTCCATCAGCAGAATGGGAAGGAGAAGAGCGTCCCAGAGGTCAAGCCGAAGGTAAAGACAAGTCCAGTTAAGACTGTGGAGGTACAGTAGGCGAGAGCGAGGCACAACCTCACAGCAAACACATTTCGTTTTTTCTGAAATAATTGAAGAAATATTTAAGTTGGAATAATCAGGTTTTTATTCAAGCAACATATAACTCTTTGCTACAAATGAACACTTGAACCTCGTTTCTAGCTCCTACCGTTCATGTTTGAAGCTTCACGTTTGTTTGTCATTTGCACAACATGTTAGGACATTTATGTAAGTAAGCTGAACGAATTGATATATAATAAATTTACACAAAATATAGAGGAAATATACATTGTAAAGTGGCTTAAGTGACTCAGTGTTATTGTTCTTCAAAGTGGCTTAGTGTTGAGGTGTTATTGTCCATAGCAGAGATGATATGATATAATAACAACACTGACAGAGTGACTGAGTGAATTGGTAGTTCGGGACGGACCCATTAACTGGGTTGTTCTGGCCTGGATGCTGTGGAATCTCCTGCCTGATGGCAGGATGTTGAACAGGCCATGTAGTGGGTGACTTCTGTCTGACTGGATCTCTTTGATCTTCCTGAGGCAGCTGGACTAGTAGACATTCTGTAAGGATGGTAGTTTGTTGCCTATGATGGCTTCTGCCATCCTCACCACTCCTCTAAGGGCCTTGCAGTTGCAGGCAGTGCAGCTGCTGTACCAGACAGTGATGCAGCCGTGAGGAAGCTCTCTAAGGTGCATCTGTAGAAGTTGGTGAGGATCTGAGGAGGCAGACCAAACTTCCTGAGCCTGAGGAGATGCTGATGGGCAGATCTCACAATAGTGTAGATGTGGAGGGACCAGGGAATAAATAAAGTAAGAAGTTAATAAACCGGGCCGTGAACACGTTTAATATGTTTTAATGTTCAGTTCCTTCCTCCTAATTATAGCTCCTTACGTCAGAGTAACGAGCTCCGCCCACTCGCTGCTCAGCCGGCAGTTCGCTCTCCAGCTCCTTACACTAAATTCCCAAACTGTCGTCACCACTGAGCAGCTTTTCAGTCGGCAGCTGTGACAGAAGAACAGCTGAACAACCTGGAATCAGCCAGAAATTAACCCAACACCATTCGCCAGACGTGTCTGATCTTCAGAGTCGGACCAAATCAGACTGAGCCATAAAACTGACCCAATATCAGGTTCAGCTCAGTTTGGTCAGTTTCTCCAGATCAGTATTAATGTTGTTTTGTTCCAGCCGGTCTGTAAAGCTTCTTACAGCCCGTTCAGTTTGGCGAATGGTGTTGGGTTCATTTCTGGCTGATTCCAGGTTGTTCAGCTGTTCTTCTGTCACAGCTGCCGACTGAAAAGCTGCTCAGTGGAGACGACAGTTTGGGAATTTAGTGTCGTCTCATCTTCAGAGTCGGACCAAATCGGCTGTCGGTCAGATGTGATCTTAACAGCGTCCGTTTTCTGCTTGTGGCAAAATAAGAAGTAAAAACGTTTAAATGGCTTGAGCGTCTCCTACAGCTGTCAGAGCCGTTGCTTAGCAACGGCGTCTCAGTGGAGTGATACAGTGTTTGTTAGAATGCTTCTGAACCAATCAGCTTGCGTGGCTGTAACTAATTGTTGTATAAACAAAACTAATATATTAAAGTAATATAAGGTTGGATTTGTGATTTACAGCTCAGTAACCGGAAAAAATGACTTACATGCCCTGAAAACTCTCTTTGGCTCAGATCTCTTTAAAACGCTGATGAATCACTCTGAATTTTGGTGGCAGATCACGGCTAAGAGACCTGGTGATGTGGCCAGAAGCTCACGCTGATTGACCTTCTTTAACAACATAAAAAGTCTGTGTTAAATTGTGCCCCATGTTAGGTTGTTCCCCACGATTCCCTATTCAAAAGTCAAAAATACCCTGTTCAAAAGTTTTAAAGTGCTCATCATTCTTATCATTATGATTTTGCTAGGGATAATAACTTAACTAGTGTAGATTTGATTACTAGAAACTAGATAGTAAAACTGTTAAATCTCTAATTTAATTAAAACAATGATCATTTTCCTGCAATGATACATTTACACTATTTTTTTTATCTTCCCTGAAATTTGACCTTTGGAAATACATCATATTTTACTGATATTTTATTCAATTTCATTAGAACTTTATTTTGGGTATTCGTTATAGAGGCATATGCAATTGTTTGAACACCTCTGGTCAAATACTCTTACATAATATTCTCTACAGAGCACCAGCAAAATTTTAAAAGGCACTTGTAAATTTTTATTGAGCAATTTCTATTTGCTTACAGTTAAACATATCATAAAAATATAAAACATAAAATATAATCATGACATTTACACAAGCCACAAATAATATAATATATTTTTAATTTAGTTGTTGAATTCAGCAAATAAACAGCAATTGCATATTAAAATGTGCAGAAGTGGGTCATATGTAGATGTTATCAACAACAACAACATGGAATTTGAGCAGGGGTGCACAAACTTTTGCATACGACTGTATTCGAATGTCTTTCAGGTTCCCAGTCGTTTTATAATCATCTGCAGCTATAACATTTCTTTATATTTTGAACTGATTCCTACTAATTATTCATATTAAACATGTATTTAATTCATTTAATAATTAAATCAATTCATTTAATAGTTTAATAATGAGGTTCTTATAATATCTGATGTCAGCTCTGCCCTCCACATGCTCTAAATCAGTTTGTGTTTATCCCTCAGGCTCCACCTCCTGCACTGAAGAAGCCACCGCCTCCACCAATAAAGAGACTAGAAATAGTTAAACCTCAAACGCAGCCGCAGTGGTGGGACAGGAAGCTGGTCCTGGGGCCGAGTGTGGTGGAGAGAAGGAGATTTGACCACGATGACCATGATGACGACGACTACATGGAAGACGACAGTGACAGCAATGATGACGATGACGATGATCGCACCTTCTTAATTAGCAGCCCAAGCAGCCAGACTGACAGACTGGCATCAGCTCACAGGGTGGCATATGAAGGCAGACTGGCATCAGCTGGCAGAGCACCATCAACTGGTAGACTAGCATCAGCTAACAAAGTGGCATCAGCTAAAAAAGTGGATCACAGAGTGGCATCAAGGGACAAACTGGCAGCGTTCCCTGCGCAGAAGCCAGCATTGCCACCAACCCTAAGACCTTTTGCCCTGCCTACTAAACAGTCTGTAGTTTTACCCGCTGGGAGGCCCTTGCCGGTGCCCGGCAAGCACTCAGCAGGCCCAAGGGGTCCAGGGCGTCCATTTATTGCCCCGTACGTTTATATGGAGTCCCTCCCAGCTGGCTGCCTGCTATACGAGTCCCTGATCGCCTGCGGCAGCACAGGCCTCACGCACCTGCCCCTGATCAAAGACACCGGCCTCCGCATACTCTACCTGTCAGGTGAGCTAAAATAAGACCAGTTTAAAGGGACAGGCTAGGACTGGGGTTGTCACCTAACAGACCATGGTCTGGCCACGGAAGAAGAAAAAAAGGTCATATTTTAGCGACATGCATTAACATGAGCAGTCCCTATTTAAAGTATTTAAAGGAACAATTCAACCATTTAAAAGAGTTTAACGACAAAGCAAATGTGCACAATTTATGCCCATATCATACATTTTGATGAGCTCTGTACATCACTGCTCCACACTCTCACTATCTGCACTCTAGTGCTATTCGGTATCTGTCTGTTTGTCTATTTGTCTATCTATCTGTCTGTCTGTCTGTCTGTCTGTCTGTCTGTCTGTCTGTCTGTCTGTCTGTCTGTCTATCTATCTATCTACAGTTACACTTACAGCATGTAGGAGGCGCTCTTATCCAGAAAGAGCTCTGTCTGTCTAGAGAAAGGATCTTTACTAGTTACCAACAGGTTAGAGAGAGAGACGGTCCTGAGCTCAGATACTGACAGAAACAGAGTCCCTGCAGATACAGAGAGAGAAAAGGAGCAGAGCTGAACACAGAACTCACTACAATATAATACAACACACTACAACACACTACAGTACACTACAACACACTACAATGTACTACAACACACTACAATACACTACAGTACACTACACCACAAGACAATACACTACAACACACTACAATACACTACACTACAATACAATATAATACAACACACTACACTACAATACAGTACACTACAACACGCTACAATATAATACAACACACTACAACACACTACACTACAACACACTACACTACAACACACTACACTACACTACAACACACTACAAAACACTACAATACAATATAATACAACACACTACAACACACTACAATACAATACACTACAACAAACTACACTACAACACACTACACTACACTACAATATACTACAATACAACACACTACACTACAATACACTACAACAAACACTACACTACAATACACTACACTACAACACACTACAACACACTACACACTACAACACACTACATTACTATACAATACACTACACTACAATATACTACACTACAGTACAACACACTACAATACAATACAACACACTACAACACACTACACTACAACACACAACACACTACAATACACTACAACACACTACACAACACGCTACAATACACTACACTACAACACACTACACTACAATACACTACAACAAACACTACACTACAACACACTACACTACAATACACTACAACACACTACACTACAATACAATACAATACAATGCAATACACTACAACACACTACACTACACTACAATACACTACACAATACAATACACTACACTACACTACAATATAATAAAACATGCTACAACACACTACAATACAATACAATACAATACACTACAACACACTACACTACAATACACTACAATACACTACACAATACAATACACTACAATACACTACAATACACTACACAATACAATACACTACACTACACTACAATATAATAAAACACGCTACAACACACTACACTACAATACACTACAATACACTACAATACACTACAACACACTACAATACACTACACTACAATACACTACACAAAGAGACGGTCTGCGTGTGAAGGCTGCGAGAGACTCTGCTGTTCGGACAGCCAGGGGGAGTTCATTCCCCCACCTCAGCGCCAGTACGGAGAACAGTCTCGACGCCCGTCTTCCACGTGCCTTGAAGGATGGCGGGTCAAGCCGAGCTGCACTCGAAGCTATCTGTCTGTCTCTCTGTCTGTCTGTCTATCTATCTATCTGTCTATCCACCCATCCATCCATCCACTGGAGCTACAAGTCTAGTACAGACACTCAGGCTCAGAATGGCTGCTGCTGTTTTTATCTATGCTAATGTACTTTAGTCCATGTGTATCGAGAACAGTGAGTCACACCACATAATCATGTCCGCTAGAGATGCTGAGTGTGACGTGGAGCGATGAGGCGGATGCATGTGCGGAGTTTTATTTTGTATACTATACACGAGGGCTAACAAGGGCTAACAGGACACAGGTTGAAACACAGGTGGCAACAATCAGGGGCGGAGTCAGAAAAAAGGGGGCAGGACTTGAATGGAAAAAGTTCAAAACACAAAGCACATGGACAGGACAGGGCGGGGCCAGTCGTGACACTGAGCAAACGGCTGTTCCTTTAAGACGTATTGCAGAAGGAGTGGGTGGAGACAGGTGCAGGTATGTCCAGGTGTAAGGTTATGAAGACTGAGTGGTTGAAGATAATGATAATGATATTGGATGGAGCAGCGTCACTGCAGAACATCCGGTTCTATTGGCCTGTGCTTTTCTATGGAGATTATATGGAGTTTTTGCAGAATAAAGCCACTGAGTTCACTCAGTAAAACAGCTGTCTGGATACTTTTGGACCGATAGTGCGTAAGTGTCCTGGTTTAGTGACAAGTAAGTATTTTTGTCTGTTCTTTTCACAGATAATAAGATCAGTAAGATTCCCACTCGGGCTTTCGCCGGCTTGCCCAACCTGGAGTGGCTCGACCTGAGCAAAAACAAACTGGACGACTTCTCTCTGGGCCAGGACGTGTTTAAAGTGAGTAGTATTTGATGACAGCAGTAAAATATATACGCTCCCTGTACACTTTATTTGGTCCACCTATCATGAACCTGCACTCATTGTCCATCTTATCAGCTCCACCGATCGTATAGAAAAAATAAGAAAACATTAAAACGCAGCCATTGAAACAGTCAATAAATAAAAAAAATAAAAAAACAGTCAGTAAAGAAAATGAAGTCTAGGATGGACAGATCCAGAACA
Source organism: Pygocentrus nattereri (assembly GCF_015220715.1). Taxonomy (NCBI): domain Eukaryota; kingdom Metazoa; phylum Chordata; class Actinopteri; order Characiformes; family Serrasalmidae; genus Pygocentrus; species Pygocentrus nattereri. The sequence goes on along the minus strand of NC_051238.1, from coordinate 2,167,266 downwards.
CGTAGAATATAGAATGACTTTTATTAGACCCTCTCTTACAGTGCGGTATGAGTTGTTGCTGAGCAGTGAGAGCTGATTTACAGGGCCTGTAATAGATAAAGCATTATGGACATGTAGTGTTGTGTAACTAACACCTTCAGTGGGAGCAGTGAGCAGCTGTGTGGGTGTTCTCCCACACTCCGCTGATCCAGACACTGCCAGGACAAATCCCACCTCTGTGCTGCTCTGAAAACCAGAGTGTTATCAGTCAACAGAGACACCGCTGTCAAACACAGCGCTATCAATTTATACGCTTTACCATGTCACACCTGCGCGCCAAGGCTGGCTGGAGCCAAGCTGCTCGGACAGGTTTCAGAGGAACAGCGTGTATGAGATTCAGAGGAACAACAGACTTTTAGAGTCTCACACTACGTTTAATCATTGTTCCCTACACTGGACCATCAGGACCACCATATAAAACACTGTTACAGGGAACAGAAAACATTGTGAACATCTATGAACACTGTCGCCTCACAGCAAGAAGGGTCTGGGTTCGACTCCCCGGCCGGGTGACCAGGGTCCTCTCTGTGTGGAGTTTCTATGTTCTCCCCGTGTCTTCGTGGGTTTCCTCACACAGTCCAAAGACATGCATGCAGAATAATTAGACCCACTAAATTGCCCCTCAGTGTGAGTGTGTCTGTCTGTCTGTCTGCCCTGTGATGGACTGGCGACCTGTCCAGCTTGTATCCTGCCTTCCGCCCAGGGATAGGCTCCAGCTCCCCACTGTGACCTAGAAGGATAAGCAGTTTAGATGATGTGAGTGTGTGTGTGTGTGTGTGTGTCCCTAAAGTGCTGCCTTACAGAGTGCACTCACTATTCTATCAAAGTGAATCCGTGAAATGATCAGAATTTTGGACACAGTATAGAGCTCTGTATAGGGAATAGAGCACAGTTTCAGATCATGCCTAAAATAGTGCACTATATAGTGAACAAGTCATAATTTTATACGCATTGTATAGCGAATTTGAGGTATAGCACAAAATCGTGCACTATATAGAAAATATGGCATATTTTTGAACACACTATATAGTGAATAAGCCATAATGTTGGATACTCTGTATTGGGAATAGTTTTGAACATAACCTAAAACTGTCCACTATGTGGTGATCAAGGCCGTAGTTTGAGATGTAGCTCAAAATAGCGCTGTATATAGTGAGTAAGATGCACTATATTTCCAAAAGTCTTCACTCCCCCATCCAAATCATTGAACTCAGGTGTTCCAGTCACTTCCATGGCCACAGGTGTATAAAGCCGAGCCCCTAGGCCTGCAGACTGCTTCTACAGACATTAGTGAAAGAATGGGTCGCTCTCAGGAGCTCAGTGAATTCCAGCGTGGTGCCGTGATCGGACGCCACCTGTGCAGCAAGTCCAGTCGTGAAATTTCCTCACTACTAAATATTCCACAGTCCACTGTCAGTGGGATTATAACAAAGTGGAAGCGATTGGGAACGACAGCAACTCAGCCACGAAGTGGTCGGCCACGTAAAATGACAGAGCGGTCAGCGGATGCTGAGGGGCATAGTGCGCAGAGGTCACCGACTTTCTGCAGAGTCAATCACTACAGACCTCCAAACTTCATGTGGCCTTCAGATCAGCTCAAGAACAGCGTAGAGAGCTTCATGGAATGGGTTTTCATGGCCGAGCAGCTGCATCCAAGCCTTACATCACCAAGCGCAATGCAAAGCGTGGAATGCAGTGGAGACGTGTTCTCTGGAGTGACCAATCACGCTTCTCCATCTGGAAATCCAATGGACGAGTCTGGGTTTGGCGGTTGCCAGGAGACGGTACTTGTCTGACTGCATTGTGCTGAGTGTAAAGTTTGGTGGAGGGGGGATCATGGTGTGGGGTTGTTTTTCAGGTGTTGGGCTCGGCCCCTTAGTTCCAGTGAAAGCTTCAGCACCAAGAGATTTTGGACAATTTCATGCTCCCAACTTTGTGGGAACGGTTTGGGGACGGCCCCTTCCTGTTCCAACATGACACCAGTGCACAAAGCAGGTCCATAAAGAAACGGATGAGCCAGTTTGGTGTAGAAGAACTTGACTGGCCTTCACAGAGTCCTGGCCTCAACACCTTTGGGATGAATTAGAGTGGAGACTGTGAGCCAGACCTTCTCGTCCAACATCAGTGTCTGACCTCACAAATGCGCTTCTGGAAGAACGGTCAGAAATTCCCATAAACACTCCTAACCCTTGTGGAAAGCCTTCCCAGAAGAGCTGAAGCTGTTATAGCTGCAAAGGGTGGGCCGACATCATATTAAACCCTATGGATTAAGAATGGGATGTCACTCAAGTTCATGTGTGTGTGTGAAGCCAGACGACCGAATACTTTTGGCAGTATAGTGTATGTTTGTGAACACGTTGCATATTGAATTGGGCATAGTTTTGGACATAGCCCAGAACAGTGTGCTATTTGGGTAAACAGGACCCAAAATAGTGCATTATACTGTGACTAAGGCATATTTTGGCTGCCTGTGTGGTGAAGAGGCCATCATTTCAGGATGTAGTTACACAGCTGGCTCTGTGTGATGACGGCTGAATTTGGAATGTGGTACGTAGCTTCGATGTGCGGCTCCTGCAGGCCCGGAGTCTAGAGCCGGGGGTTGGTGTTTACACTAAAGGTGTGAGGTTCATGCTATAACTGAGCTGTGCATGTGTTTGGCTTTGTGTATGTGTGTTTGTTCTGTGCTGTTGTAGAATCTGACCAAACTGCGGAGGCTGAATCTGGACGGGAATAATCTGACCAAAGTGCCGCCTCTGCCTCCGTCTCTCCTGGAGCTCAAGATAAACGACAACAAGCTGAGCGGACTGACGCCACACAGCTTTAGGGGTATGCACTCACTATTCAGTTAGGGTCCCAGGAAGCACTGCATAAATTATTTAAACATTTAAACATCCAGCAAAGTGTGAATGTAAAAAAAAATATAGAAAAATAATAAAACACTTAAAAACTGCTGATCCGCCCTCTCTAAGAGCTGTGTGGGTGTGGCCTAATATTCTAATGATACTAATGATTCACTGTTCACAGGGTCCAAAGTCACAGGGCACCGTTTTATCTTATTTTAGTTATAAGATAAGCCTCCATGATGCGGTGCTGAAGGTGGTGATTTTCTCAGCATACACAATTTGCTCGAGATGCCTCCAGAGATAAAAGTCGAGAATAAAAGAAAAAATAAAATAAAATCTGTCCTGTGAATTTTGACTCACCCTGTAGTGGACTATATTAGTAAAATCCATCCCTTTCGTTTGTTCAAGGCTTTGAAACGAATGTGAAAGTTGTAGTTATGACAGTGAAATGGAATTAGATGAGTTCTCTCAGATAAACAGTGCACAAGTATTAATCTGCATCTCTGCCTCCAGGTGTGTCTCAGCTGCTGACGCTGGAGCTGGAGGACAATGAGTTCCACGATGGAAACGTTTCTCCTTTGGCCTTCAGAAACCTCGGCAAGCTCATCTACCTCAGGCTGGACGATAATGACTTCAGAGCCATTCCCTCAGGCCTGCCGACCTCACTTCAGGTCAGACAATCAGATTCTTCTTCTTCTTATTATTATCTTATTAATCTTATTATAAACCTCTTTAACTTGAAGTCAGACTTCAATTCCTTATTCTCAACTATAGAGCATACCCATGATCACAATTCATCACAGATATTTATTTAATTATTCACAGTGGTTGTTAGTCTGTATTGAATAATTCACAGTAGTTAATGAATAATTCATAGTAGTCACTGAATAATTCATAATGCATACTGAATAATTCATAGTAGATGCTGAATGTTTCATAGTATATACTGAACAATATTTTGTAGATATTGAATAATTCACAGTAGTTAATGAATAATTCATAGTAGATACTGAATAATTCATAGTAGATACCGAATAATCCATAGTATATACTGAATAATATATAGTAGATACTGAATAATCCATAGTAGGTACTGAATAATTCATAGTAGATACCGAATAATCCATAGTAGGTACTGGATAATTCATAGTAGATACCGAATAATCCATGGTAGATACTGAATAATCCATAGTAGGTACTGGATAATTCATAGTAGATACTGAATAATCCATAGTAGGTACTGAATAATTCATAGTAGATACAGAATAATCCATAGTAGGTACTGAATAATTCATAGTAGATACTGAATAATCCATAGTAGATACTGAATAATTCATAGTAGATACCGAATAATCCATAGTATATACTGAATAATATATAGTAGATACCGAATAATCCATAGTAGGTACTGAATAATTCATAGTAGATACCGAATAATCCATAGTAGGTACTGAATAATTCATAGTAGATACCGAATAATCCATAGTAGATACTGAATAATCCATAATGCATACTGAAGAATTCATAGGATATACTGAATACTTCATAGTAGATACTGAATAATCCATAGTATATACTGAATAATTCATAGTAGATACTAAATAATCCATAGTAGGTACTGAATAATTCATAGTAGATACCGAATAATCCATAGTAGGTACTGAATAATTCATAGTAGATACAGAATAATCCATAGTGGATAATTCACAATGAGTTTTAAGATTAAGAATATAATTACTGCCTGCAGTTTAAAGGGTTCATTTGATCAGTGAAGGAATAATTTGGCAATTATTGCACTATTACCCTAAATGTAGTCATTCAGCAAGCCATAGTTACCAAATGTGGAGGTGTCCAGCATCTCGAGTAGACCTGATTATGTGATTTCTGACCCTGTATGACTGACTGTTCCCTGTAAAAATACAACTGGACAGAGTTTGAGTGGAGTGTGTGATGACTTAAGCTGCAGGTAGCTCCATGCTAACTGGTGGGGTATAAGCTCCCAGCACTTGTCAGCTACCTTAGCCTCATAGCTCCAGTGCTGACTGTGAGGCCATGTCCTCCACTCCTCTCTCCTCCTTCTCCACGACTTTGTCTGCAGGAGCTGCGTCTCTCTGATAACCAAATCGAGGTTGTGCATGCTGGACTCCTCAATAAGACGGTAAACCTGAGAGTGCTGAACCTCAGCCATAACAAAATCAGAGAGGACCGCATCGCACCCAGAGCCTGGATCCATTTACGGTGAGTTTCCTCCTCAGAGTCTGTGTCTACATGCAGAAACGTTCTCCAGTCTGACTGAGAACATTCTGATTACAGATCCAGACCGAGGTGTTTACTCTCACTCTCAGTTTACATGCTCACTACAAGTGACCAGATCCACAATAACACACATGCATAGAGAACCACTGGTGAGGTCATGATCACCAGTGTTTACACATTTATCTGCTTATTAGGCCGTCAGCAGTTTAGCCCCGCCCACTCATGCATTTACATTTACAGCATTTAGCAGACACTCTTATTTCAGCTTGGTCTGCTTTTTGAATGAGCTTAATTATATACATCAGTCTTAAAGGCCAGTGGTGGACAGTAACTGAGTATCTGAGTAAATGTAATGAGTTTCTGTACTTTAGTATTTTTGGTGTATCTGTACTGAAGTTTCTCCGTTCTGGGCGACTTTCTCCTTTCACTCCACTACATTTCAGAGTCTAATATCCGACTTTTTCCTCCTACATTCTGAGAAATCTGTGGTTCCTTTTGGTTTCTGTGTGTATAAAAACGTCACATGTCAAAACGAAAGAAGCGCAAAGCCAGAGCACCAATCAGGGCCCAGCGGTCACTTTGTTTAGAGCTGGTTTTGACCTGTTGGTCATACCGACCCAGTGCAGCACGCGGTTCAACGTCAGCGCAGCAGCGTAAAACTTTGGGAGAGTCTGTTCAACATAAATGATGAACTAACCTAACTTTGTGTAAATAGAGCTCAATATAGAAATATGTCCACATATGCAGTCGAGACTGACGCGGCTTTTTTCTGAATTTCTACAAACACCATTTCATTTTATAGTAAATGAGTTTGGGCTGGTTTATGTTTATGAACAGACGCCTACAGATCAACATAGTAAAGGAGCTCATCTGTGATCCTGAGTTTAAAGCCAGTTTTTATTCAACTTAAACTTGGAACTAAGTTGTAAATAAATCTGAAACTGAAACTTTGCTTGTGTGTAAAAAGTGATTTCAGAGCCACTCGGTTCTCCCTGATGGAAACTGTTTACCTTCAGTGTTTTGTGCTTCTGATCATTTTAATAGACGTCAGCGTCACTAATTAATGACGTTCTATTAAAAGACTGGTTTACCAAGAGAGACGCTGGAGGACTTTCACCTGAAATGAGTTCATGAAGCCAGTCTGGTTATAAAAATGATAACAGGACCAGATCAGAGCCAGAATTCCTCTTTTAGTACTTTTACTTTATACTTAAGTACATTTGAAGGGAAATACTTTAGTACTTTTACTCAAGTGGAGGTCTAAAGGGAGGAACTTCTACTTTTACTGGAGGAATATTTTACCTTGGGGTCTCTACTTTAACTCAGGTACATGGTTTGTGAACTTCGTTCACTTCTGTTAAAGGCACAGTAACCAAAAACGTGTAATTCTAATGGGTGAAGTGAAGCTGGGAAATGGTGATGTTTTTAAATAGAATTATGACTGTTTTTAATGTGTTAACTCCAATGTTATTAGACCTCAGAGGAAAGTGAAATGTAGAGTACAGGCCCTTTAATGTGAGCAAGAAAGAGGCTTTTTTAGATTAAGTGGTTTCTGACACTGTTTGAAATACCGTTATTTATAAACTTGGATAAAACTATAGACACGTCTTGGCTGCTTGACTGCATCTGGTGTCCAGGGGGACGTTAATTTGTCTTCTCTGTATTTAGTTCTACCCTACACAGCTTTACTTTGCATACTGGCCAGACAATTTTCTGCTTTTCCTATAGCACCACCTAGTGGACAATAGCTGTAATGCATCTTCTGTTATGCCGCCATAAAGCACATGTTTATTTTTCCCTTTTCAATCAGTAAACTGGAGTCGCTGGACTTGTCCTACAATAAGCTGGTGCACGTCCCATCCTTCCTGCCTGTGGGGCTCCGTCAGCTCATGCTGCACCACAACCAGATCGAGCGCATTCCTGGGTACGTGTTCGCCCACCTGAAGCCGGGGCTGGACTCCCTGGACCTCTCCTACAACCGGCTGCGTGAGGACGGGGTCAGTGAGGTGTCCTTCATGGGCCTTTACCACTCACTGACCGAACTGCTGCTGGACCACAACCAGCTCAGAGCCATACCGCGTGGAATAATACAGTTACGAGCCCTGCAGCTACTGCACCTCAACCACAACTACATCAGGTTAGTGCACTACTCCATACATACTACACCACAACTACATCAGGTTAGTGCACTACTCCATACATACTACACCACAACTACATCAGGTTAGTGCACTACTCCATACATACTACACCACACCTACATCAGGTTAGTGCACTACTCCATACATACTACACCACACCTACATCAGGTTAGTGCACTACTCCATACATACTACACCACACCTACATCAGGTTAGCGCACTACTCCATACATACTAGACCACAACTACATCAGGTTAGTGCACTACTCCATACATACTACACCACAACTACATCAGGTTAGTGCACTACTCCATACATACTACACCACAACTACATCAGGTTAGCGCACTACTCCATACATATTACACCACACCTACATCAGGTTAGTGCACTACTCCATACATACTACACCACAACTACATCAGGTTAGCTCCATACATACTACACCACACCTACATCAGGTTAGTGCACTACTCCATACATACTACACCACACCTACATCAGCTTAATGCACTACTCCATACATACTACACCACACCTACATCAGGTTAGCGCACTACTCCATACATACTACACCACACCTACATCAGGTTAGTGCACTACTCCATACATACTACACCACAACTACATCAGGTTAGTGCACTACTCCATTCATACTACACCACAACTACATCAGGTTAGTGCACTACTCCATACATACTACACCACACCTACATCAGGTTAGTGCACTACTCCATACATACTACACCACACCTACATCAGGTTAGTGCACTACTCCATACATACTACACCACACCTACATCAGCTTAATGCACTACTCCATACATACTACACCACACCTACATCAGGTTAGCGCACTACTCCATACATACTACACCACACCTACATCAGGTTAGTGCACTACTCCATACATACTACACCACACCTACATCAGGTTAACGCACTACTCCATACATACTACACCACACCTACATCAGGTTAGTGCACTACTCCATACATACTACACCACACCTACATCAGGTTAGTGCACTACTCCATACATACTACACCACAACTACATCAGGTTAGTGCACTACTCCATACATACTACACCACACCTACATCAGGTTAGCGCACTACTCCATACATACTACACCACACCTACATCAGGTTAGTGCACTACTCCATACATACTACACCACACCTACATCAGGTTAGTGCACTACTCCATACATACTACACCACACCTACATCAGGTTAGCGCACTACTCCATACATACTACACCACACCTACATCAGGTTAGCGCACTACTCCATACATACTACACCACACCTACATCAGGTTAGCGCACTACTCCATACATACTACACCACACCTACATCAGGTTAGCGCACTACTCCATACATACTAGACCACACCTACATCAGGTTAGCGCACTACTCCATACATACTACACCACACCTACATCAGGTTAGCGCACTACTCCATACATACTACACCACACCTACATCAGGTTAGTGCACTACTCCATACATACTACACCACACCTACATCAGGTTAGTGCACTACTCCATACATACTACACCACACCTACATCAGGTTAGCGCACTACTCCATACATACTAGACCACACCTACATCAGGTTAGCGCACTACTCCATACATACTACACATCAGGTTACTACATCATGTTAGCTCTGAGAACCACTGACAACATCGTCGTGTGTTTAGATGTGTATTTGTCTAACGTTGTTTATTTGTTTGTGTGTTTGTGTCTGCAGTTCTGTGCCGATGAACTCTCTGTGCGACTCCACAGCTCGTGAGGACTCTCCTCTGCTCTCCGTTCACCTGCAGAACAACCTGATCGAGCGCCGTCTGATTCCGCCCACAGCGCTGTCCTGCATCAGAACGTACCACAGCGTCCTGCTGCGGCCTCAGAGACACGAGTACATACACGAGTAACACGAACACACACGTGTACCCAGATCCTGGTGCTATTCTCCTCCTGAAGGCCCCACCCCTTCTACCTACTGCCCTTACCTGGCTCAGGTGGACCACAGATGCCTTTCTCAGCTCTCTCTCTCTCTCTCTCTCTCTCTCTCTCTCTCTCTCTCTCTCTCTCAGGGCAGATTTTATGTCTAAAAGTCTGTAGACTCCAGTGTTTCTTCTGCCATTAACTCATAAAGTGAGTTTGTCCTCCTTTGCTGCTGTAACAGCTTCTACATTATTAGAAAAGATGGTTCTTTGAGGGTTCTTTAGTAAAGACAATGGTTCTTTATAGAACTCTGAACATGCAAAGGCAGTTTGCATGCTTAAGTGGTTCTTTGCATGGTGATATGGCTCTTCATATTGATGGAGAATGTGTTGTATATGGTTGGGTAATGAACCAGAAAGAGTTCTGCTGTTATGATGTCATGCTAGTATACAATAGCAGAACCCTTTCTGGTGCTATACAGAACCATATCCAAAAAGGTTCTATATAGAAACATACACGACTCATTCTCCATCAATCTGAAGAACCATTTCACCATGCAGAGAACACTTACAGAACCTCGGTCTTTACTAAAGAACCCTTGAAGGACAAAGAGTATACTCTTCTTGGTTCTTCAAGGGTAAAGAAAATGGTTCTATATAGAACCATGAAAGGGTTCTTCAGATTTATTTATGTGCTTTAGGTTCTATGTAGCACCATTTTCTTTACTAAAGAATCCCTGCAGCACCTTTAAGAGTGTAGATATTAGAACATTGCTGTGAGGGTTTGATGGAGCGTTAGTGAGGTCAGGTACTGATGTTGGAACATTGCTGTGACGATTTGATGGAGCATCAGTGAGGTCAGGTACTGATGTTGGAACATTGCTGTGAGGGTTTGATGGAGCATCAGTGAGGTCAGGTACTGATGTTGGAACATTGCTGTGAGGATTTGATGGAGCATTAGTGTGGTCAGGTACTGATATTGGATCATTGCTGTGAAGGTTTGATGGAGCATCAGTGAGGTCAGGTACTGATATTGGATCATTGCTGTGAAGGTTTGATGGAGCATCACTGAGGTCAGGTACTGATATTGGATCATTGCTGTGAGGATTTGATGGAGCATCACTGAGGTCAGGTACTGATATTGGATCATTGCTGTGAGGATTTGATGGAGCGTTAGTGGGGTCAGGTACTGATGTTGGAACATTGCTGTGAGGATTTGATGGAGCATTAGTGTGGTCAGGTACTGATATTGGATCATTGCTGTGAAGGTTTGATGGAGCATTAGTGTGGTCAGGTACTGATATTGGATCATTGCTGTGAAGGTTTGATGGAGCATCACTGAGGTCAGGTACTGATGTTGGAACATTGCTGTGAGGATTTGATGGAGCATCAGTGTGGTCAGGTACTGATATTGGATCATTGCTGTGAAGGTTTGATGGAGCATTAGTGTGGTCAGGTACTGATATTGGATCATTGCTGTGAAGGTTTGATGGAGCATCACTGAGGTCAGGTACTGATGTTGGAACATTGCTGTGAGGATTTGATGGAGCATTAGTGAGGTCAGGTACTGATGTTGGAACATTGCTGTGAGGATCTCAGTGAGACTTAGTGAGGTCAGGTACTGGATCATCACTCCTCCCAGTGGTACTGGATGGAGCTCCGTCACTTTAGAGAACCCAGTTCCACTGCTCCACAGCCCAATGCTGGGGGGGGGGCTTTATATCCCCCTATACCCCTCTATACACCAGGCTATATTCGGTGTTCCATGTCATTACATCATTATGCAACTAAGCCAAGGCAGACAGTAGTTTGGACACCTCTGGTCACCTCTGGTTTTCTAAGTGTGAGTAAGTGAACACGTCCTCTACAGAGACACACGTCTGCACATTTTACTGCACAGTAACTGATTATTTGCTGAATTGAACATATTGAAGGAAAAATAAAATATAAATGTTGCCTGTGCAAAAATAATAGCACGTTTAATATTTTGTTGACAAAAACTTGCAGAAAACTGCCAAAATCTTGTAGATGATTGTGTAAGTGGCAAAGTGTGGATGTGTGTTGCAGTTATTTAGTCCACATTAGAGACACCCAGTGACACAAAAAGTGAGTTTTTTAAAACCGATGGTTGTGAGACAGTGCAAAAATCTGAAGATAGAAAGTTGAGGGAGAGCAGGGGGCAACCTGACGCAGTCTTTTCATATTGTTATGCTGTGAAATGTAATAAATGCTGCCTGCTCCCTCTGCCTCTGAGGCAGCAAGGCGCCGAGTCATATCCAGATGTTTGATGGCACCGTAGCTGTGTCCTTCGCCACCTTACACCGCAAAAAAATGATATTGAGGCAGGTGAATTAATCCTAAACCTAGTCAATATATCTGATATTTCTCATCGCAAGGTTGTTGTCAGAATATTATATGATTGTTGAACTTGAGTTTTTTATCTGTTTTAAGTCATTTTATCTGCTGAAAGTGTCTCGTTCCGTTGGCAGGTCCACCGGTGGAACGAGACGCTTTAATTAGATCAAATTACTTCAGACATTTAAACAAAACTGTAAAAATAAAACGAATAATCTCGTAATATTAAAATATAATAAAAATCTCTTAAAGAGAAACATTACATGTGTTGACTAGGTCTAAGATTATTTCACTTGCTCAGAGATCTGAGGCAAGCAAGACATCGAGACCGCTGCCTTCAGTTTCGGACACAGTAAAGAGGCTGTGAGACGCTGCTTTTGGTTATGTTCCCATAGCAACGTCATCTGTGAATGTTCACAGCGATCAGATCATGTTTTTCCAGATTCATCCCAAAGAGAAAGTTTTGATCCTATAAAAGTGACTTATTTCACCAGAAGTGTTTGCCTTTATTGAGCTGGACTGAAATCAGTCATATATTATTTTAGCAATATATCAGCGAAAAGTGCAGCCTCCACACGGGCGGGTTAGTTTAACACGGTGCTTCAACTAAGACCCCCAAAGTAAACAATCAGAGACCTCCATATAACACCCCCTCATATACACTCTGGTCTGTTTCGACAGATTCATCCAGAAGTATAATAAATTGAATGTGAATAAAATATATTTTATACAGGCTGATATTTGATCTGTCAGCTTATTTTTTGCTCATCTTATTATTTCAGATGCAGATGTTTTGAAGTAGGTTGGAAAACGCATCCAGTTCAAGCAGCACAGATTCGTACTGAACTCACTGTATTTGCCTGAGTTTCATAGACTCTTTAGAGACTGTGAACTCCGCATGGGGGTGAACCTGGGGAGGTTGTTTACAAACAGTAAGAGCTCAAAGCCAAAAGTACGTCTTTATTTATAGCAGAGGTGTGTAAGCTTTTATAAATCATCTCTTCTATCTTTATCTTAAATACTTTTTATTTATTTAGCAAAAAGAATAGATGAATAAATAAATACTAAGTGTTGTGCCCTGCTGTCCCCACCGAACGCCAGCGATCTCATTTCTGAGCCGGGAGCACAGATAGTCATCGACTTCTCAAATTACAGACACTGCGGCCCATAAAAGTGAATGTTGATCATAATTGAACGTGTCACAGTTACAGCCGACGTTCCTCCTCACGATCGTCCATGAACAGGAATCATTAATCCCTCCTTCTGCTTTCCTGTCTTCCTAAAATCCCACCAGTGCTTTGACTTGGGTGCCGTGATTTGCTTGTGATGTGTGTGGCTGCTGTTCCTTTTATGAGCAGCTCTAATTCAAATACGTTGTGATATTGAGATATTAAGATATTATTCTTGTTATTGCATTTATTGATGTTAGCTTCCTTCACTTACTGTAACATTCAGATGCCATTAATGGCAGTAAAGAGTGTCACATCAATTTCTGTTGTTATTTTATTCAGTAATGGTTTCTACAGTGTTGATGGGAATTTTATATACTGAATAAAGGATTTAGACACCAGAAGAGATTTTCAGGTGTTTTATTAAATGTTTTCAAAGCTTGTGTGAACAACAAGTTCATTATATATTAAGGGAATATACTGCAGCTGTTTATTTCTATATCTATATAGAGTAGTTTCATCATTAACAACCATCAAATAAACAAACCCCGCTCAGCTCCGCCCTCTAAAGACGTCATTAACGACCATCAAATAAACAAACCCCGCTCAGCTCCGCCCTCTAAAGACGTCATTAACGACCATCAAATAAACAAACGCCGCTCAGCTCCGCCTTCTAAAGACATCATTAACGACCATCAAATAAACAAACGCCGCTCAGCTCCGCCTTCTAAAGACATCATTAACGACCATCAAATAAACAAACGCCGCTCAGCTCCGCCCTCTAGACGTCATTAACGACCATCAAATAAACAAACGCCGCTCAGCTCCGCCCTCTAAAGACGTCATTAACGACCATCAAATAAACAAACGCCGCTCAGCTCCGCCCTCTAAAGACATCATTAACGAACATCAAATAAACAAACGCCGCTCAGCTCCGCCCTCTAGACGTCATTAACGACCATCAAATAAACAAACGCCGCTCAGCTCCGCCCTCCAAAGGTGTCATTAACGACCATCAAATAAACAAACGCCGCTCAGCTCCGCCCTCTAAAGACGTCATTAACAACCGTCAAATAAACAAACGGCGCTCAGCTCCGCCCTCTAAAGACGTCATTAACAACCATCAAATAAACAAACGCCGCTCAGCTCCGCCCTCTAAAGACGTCATTAACAACCATCAAATAAACAAACGCCGCTCAGCTCCGCCCTCTAAAGACATCATTAACAACCATCAAATAAACAAACGCCGCTCAGCTCCGCCCTCTAAAGACGTCATTAACAACCATCAAATAAACAAACGCCGCTCAGCTCCGCCCTCTAAAGGCGTCATTAACAACCATCAAATAAACAAACGCCGCTCAGCTCCGCCCTCTAAAGACGTCATTAACAACCATCAAATAAACAAACGCCGCTCAGCTCCGCCCTCTAAAGACGTCATTAACAACCATCAAATAAACAAACGCCGCTCAGCTCCGCCCTCTAAAGACGTCATTAACAACCATCAAATAAACAAACGTCTCTCAGCTCCGCCCTCTAAAGACGTCATTAACGACCATCAAATAAACAAACGGCGCTCAGCTCCGCCCTCTAAAGACGTCATTAACAAACATCAAATAAACAAACGTCACTCAGCTCCGCCCTCTAAAGACGTCATTAACAACCATCAAATAAACAAACGCCGCTCAGCTCCGCCCTCTAAAGACGTCATTAACAACCATCAAATAAACAAACGCCGCTCAGCTCCGCCCTCTAAAGGCGTCATTAACAACCATCAAATAAACAAACGCCGCTCAGCTCCGCCCTCTAAAGACGTCATTAACAACCGTCAAATAAACAAACGCCGCTCAGCTCCGCCCTCTAAAGACGTCATTAACAACCATCAAATAAACAAACGCCGCTCAGCTCCGCCCTCTAAAGACGTCATTAACAACCATCAAATAAACAAACGTCTCTCAGCTCCGCCCTCTAAAGACGTCATTAACGACCATCAAATAAACAAACGGCGCTCAGCTCCGCCCTCTAAAGACGTCATTAACAAACATCAAATAAACAAACGTCACTCAGCTCCGCCCTCTAAAGACGTCATTAACAACCATCAAATAAACAAACGCCGCTCAGCTCCGCCCTCTAAAGACGTCATTAACAACCATCAAATAAACAAACGCCGCTCAGCTCCGCCCTCTAAAGACGTCATTAACAACCATCAAATAAACAAACGCCGCTCAGCTCCGCCCTCTAAAGACGTCATTAACGACCATCAAATAAACAAACGCCGCTCAGCTCCGCCCTCTAAAGACGTCATTAACAACCATCAAATATACAAATGCAGCTCAGCTCCGCCCTCTAAAGACGTCATTAACCACCATCAAATAAACAAATGCCGCTCAGCTCCGCCCTCTAAAGACGTCATTAACAACCATCAAACAAACAAACGCCGCTCAGCTCCGCCCTCTAAAGACGTCATTAACAACCATCAAATATACAAATGCAGCTCAGCTCCGCCCTTTAAAGACGTCATTAACAAACATCAAATAAACAAACGTCACTCAGCTCCGCCCTCTAAAGACGTCATTAACAACCATCAAATAAACAAACGCCGCTCAGCTCCGCCCTCTAAAGACGTCATTAACAACCATCAAATAAACAAACGCCGCTCAGCTCCGCCCTCTAAAGACGTCATTAACAACCATCAGATAAACAAACGCCACTCAGCTCCGCCCTCTAAAGACGTCATTAACAACCATCAAATAAACAAACGGCGCTCAGCTCCGCCCTCTAAAGGCGTCATTAACAACCATCAAATAAACAAACGCCACTCAGCTCCGCCCTCTAAAGACGTCATTAACGACCATCAAATAAACAAACGCCGCTCAGCTCCGCCCTCTAAAGACGTCATTAACAACCATCAAATAAACAAACGCCGCTCAGCTCCGCCCTCTAAAGACGTCATTAACAACCATCAAATAAACAAACGCCGCTCAGCTCCGCCCTCTAAAGGCGTCATTAACAACCATCAAATATACAAATGCAGCTCAGCTCCGCCCTTTAAAGTTTCCATGGTTACGCTGCAGTCATTTGCATGGTTCTCCTCAGGAAAGACTTGTAGATGCTGTTTATAAGACTTTCATTCTGTTACTAAAGTTGAGTTCTTCTGTTCGTTTTCCCTCCCACTAAAGTCTAAATCTAAAACCCCTGACGGCTCACATCCTTCCGGTCAGCTCTCTCCTGGCGGGCAGCACACTCTGTCTTTGATCCAGGACAATAGCTCACCTTTTTATCTCAAATTATGCAGACAAACTGCGCTGTGTCTGCATTTAAAGAAATGAATGATGTTCCTCGCTGAAAATGATACGCTGCCTCATTCACTCTTTGTCTTGACCACAGAGTTAATTATACTGCCCTCGACCAGCCGTCTGTGTGCTCAGCGCTGGTGTATGTCCACTTTAAAGGAATAGCTCAAAGAATTCATCACCACTATCATCCACAACCTCATCACAAATGTAGCCGAGCGTTCAAGACGTGCTATCTGAACTTGGTTTCCTTAGTTTTAGCAGTAATGTAGCTAAAAAGTAATGGAAGCTTATAGCCCACCAATTAGCATGTTGCTAATGGCATGGTAGTGGTTCAGTAATCTCCATAAGACTTGATTATGTAGTTTCTAGCATTGTGCATACTCACTGTAATCCATGAACATGATCACAGTGTTGTTCCCACTGGAACAAATCCCCCCTTCAAAATGATCCGGATGATAAAAATAGAATTATAACACAAGTTCATTAATAAGAAAATATCTGAACTGCACTACTGACATATGGAGCAGTGGGCTATACCCGTTTCCATGGTAACACTACCCCCAAGTCCAAGATTATGGCCTACACATGTCTTACACAAAACACATTTCTATAGTTTAATGATTACGCTACATCCATTTCCATGATTATGCCACTCCTATTCCCATGGTTACGCTATATCCATTTCAATGGTTACACTACACCATTTGAATGGTAAGGCTACGCCTATTTCCAGTTATTCTACACCCATTTCCATGGTTACGTTACACTATTTGAATGGTGAGGCTACACCTATTTCCATAGTTATTCTACACCCATTTCCATGGTTATCTTACACTATTCAAATGGTAAGACTACACCTATTTCCATAGTTATTCTACACCCATTTCCATGGTAACATTACACCATTCGAATGGTAAGACTTCACCTATTTCCATAGTTATTCTACACCCATTTCTGTGGTCATGTTGCAGTCATTCCATATTTATGCTGCACATCTCTATAGCTATGCTGCATCTGTTTCTGTAGTTATTTTATAACGTAAGCATGATACACTACATTCCATTACAGTCTAAATGCTAATACATTTGAGATGAGAATTGAAATATTCATATCTATGTTGCAGAGAAAGAACGAAGATGAGAAGGTAATCTACTCTGTTAGCATTAAACTTACTGTTTTTAGCTCTGATTACTGGATAAATAAACTGACTTAGTCAACATTAGTCTGGTGTAGACGTAACATTAGCTGCTGCCGTACAGAGTCTGATTGTTTTGCCCCATCTGTAACATCTGTAGCTGAAGTGAACTGTCTGCTAAGAATTGTGAAAAAGCCCAAAGCAGGATGTGAATATCTCATAATGACCTTAATGTTGGCCGAGTGTAGATGTGTAGTGTACGTGTGTAGTGTACGTGTGGCTGTAGTGTACATGTGTAGTGTACGTGTGTAGTGTACGTGTGGCTGTAGTGCACATGTGTAGTGTACATGTGTCTGTAGTGTCCAACGTCTGTAGCTGAAGTGAACTGTCTGCTAAGAATTGTGACTGAAAACAGCCCAAAGCAGGATGTGAATATCTCATTATGATCTTAATGCTGGCTGAGTGTAAAAGCGTAGTGTATATGTGTCTGTAGTGTACATGTATAGTGTACACATGGCTGTAGTGTATGTGTGTAGTGTATATGTGTCTGTAGTGTATATGTGTCTATAGTGCACGTGTAGTGTTTATGTGTCTGTAGTGTCCAACGTCTGTAGCTGAAGTGAGAATTGTGACTGAAAACAGCCCAAAGCAGGATGTGAACGTTAATGACCTTAATGTTGGCTGAGTGTTACCGTTTTGTGGGGGGGGTGAAGGAGGTGGGCTCCAACTTCATAGTGTCTGCCCCGCACTTCTGAAACCAAAACTACAGCCTTGCACGTGCCTAAAAAGAGGAGCAGTGTTTATCCTGGAGCCTGAATTTTGTGCCTCTTTTTATAGATGTTACATTTACAGATAACAGTGAGTCACATAGTGTCAGAAACCACATCATCAAGGCTATTAGAGACACTGAACAACTACACGTAGTTTAACGCTGCACACGTCACATCAGTTAAAACTATGTTTCAACAGTCAGAGTTACTGAGTTGTTGGGATAGTTTTAAGAAACTAAAAGAATAAATTAGATTTTCAGGCTAATTGGAAGCTGCTTACAGTTATTGATCCAGCTGATAGACCAAAACATATCGAAAATAGGCAGACAACCCCTTGAAAGGGTCAGCAAAGGAGTTCTGGTTTATTTTGGAAGAGATCGCCCACGTTTTCTCAGCTCTAACCGGTGGACAGGCGGTCAGACAGGCACATCTGGATGCAAAAATAAAGCGTGTGATTACAGCGGAGAGAGAGAGCCTGTGCTCATTATTCTCATGACAGCGCAGCCTCGGCCCAGGCTATTTCAGTCCACAGCTACTTCTCCTCTTTAAGTGGTAGTGCAGGGCCAGCGCAGGGTTTATTTTCAGCCGCTCTTTCTCTCCCAGATACACTTTCCTCCAGCTGCTTTTCATCGATCCCATCATCCATAAACACACGTCAGGGCAAAATGTTTCTAAAACAACACTAACACTCTGTAAAAACAGACTAACAAAACAAATGTAATGTGCACTGTTAGATGATAATCTGGGGCATAACTACCTCAAATTTCATCACTTACACCCATCTTACCCCACTTATACACATCACAAGATCTGTGACACTTTTCATCATAAGAACAATGTGGACAGATTTAAAAGCTGCTCAGTGTTGGGGCTCTTTCAGCAAAGAGTGAACAGGATTTTTGCAATTAAATATACTAAACATATACTACAACAGTGTCTACTATGAATTATTCAGTGGCTATATATATGTGTATAGTATGTGTAGTAAACGTGTCTGTGTGTCTGTAAGTGTGTCTGTAGTGTACATGTGTAGTGTATATGTGTCTGTAGTGTACATGTGTAGTGTATATGTGTCTGTAGTGTATATGTGTCTGTAGTGTATATGTGTAGTGTATATGTGTCTGTAGTGTACATATGTAGTGTATATGTGTCTGTAGTGTACATGTGTAGTGTATGTGTCTGTAGTGTACATATGTAGTGTATATGTGTCTGTAGTGTACATGTGTAGTGTATGTGTCTGTAGTGTACATGTGTAGTGTATATGTGTCTGTAGTGTATATGTGTAGTGTACATGTGTCTGTAGTGTACATGTGTAGTGTACATGTGTCTGTAGTGTACATGTGTAGTGTATATGTGTCTGTAGTGTACATGTGTCTGTAGTGTATATGTGTAGTGTATATGTGTCTGTAGTGTACATATGTAGTGTATATGTGTCTGTAGTGTATATGTGTAGTGTATGTGTCTGTAGTGTACATATGTAGTGTATATGTGTCTGTAGTGTACATGTGTAGTGTATGTGTCTGTAGTGTACATGTGTAGTGTATATGTGTCTGTAGTGTATATGTGTAGTGTATATGTGTCTGTAGTGTACATGTGTCTGTAGTGTATATGTGTAGTGTATATGTGTCTGTAGTGTACATATGTAGTGTATATGTGTCTGTAGTGTACATGTGTAGTGTATGTGTCTGTAGTGTACATGTGTAGTGTATATGTGTCTGTAGTGTATATGTGTAGTGTACATGTGTCTGTAGTGTACATGTGTAGTGTATATGTGTCTGTAGTGTACATGTGTAGTGTATATGTGTCTGTAGTGTATATGTGTAGTGTATATGTGTCTGTAGTGTACATGTGTAGTGTATATGTGTAGTGTATATGTGTCTGTAGTGTATATGTGTCTGTAGTGTACATGTGTAGTGTATATGTGTCTGTAGTGTACATGTGTAGTGTATGTGTCTGTAGTGTACATGTGTAGTGTATATGTGTCTGTAGTGTATATGTGTAGTGTACATGTGTCTGTAGTGTACATGTGTAGTGTATATGTGTCTGTAGTGTACATGTGTAGTGTATATGTGTCTGTAGTGTATATGTGTAGTGTACATGTGTCTGTAGTGTACATGTGCAGTGTATATGTGTCTGTAGTGTATATGTGTCTGTAGTGTACATGTGTCTGTCGTGTATATGTGTAGTGTATATGTGTCTGTAGTGTACATGTGTAGTGTATGTGTCTGTAGTGTACATGTGTAGTGTATTTGTGTCTGTAGTGTACATGTGTAGTGTACATGTGTGTGTAGTGTATATGTGTAGTGTATGTGTCTGTAGTGTACATATGTAGTGTACATGTGTCTGTAGTGTATATGTGTAGTGTATGTGTCTGTAGTGTACATATGTAGTGTACATGTGTCTGTAGTGTATGTGTGACCGGTCTGGACCGCAGGCAGATCAGTTTCACACCCAGACACCTTTTAATACGGAGCAACGCTGCTGTAATACCTGCAGAATGTGGTTTGACACTGTCTTGCTGAAATAATCAAGGCCTTCCCTGAAAAAGACGTCGTCTGGACGGCAGCACATGTTGGTACATGTATATATCATTCAGCTTTAATGGCGCCTTCACAGATGTGCAGGTCACCCATGCCATGTGCACTAATGCCCCCTAAACCATCATGAATACTGGCTTTTGAATTGTGCACTGATAACAAGCTGAGTGGTCTTCAGCCCGGAGGACACAGTGTCCATGATCTCCAAAAGGAATTTCAAATGTTGATTCATTGGACCACAGGACACTTTTCCACTTCCTCTCAGTCCATAAGCTCAGGCCCAGAGAAGGTGGCAGCGTTTCTGGATCCTGTTTATATTTGGGTTCTTCTTTGTGTTTTAGAGTTTAACAGCGTTTGTGGATGCAGTGATGAACTGTGTTCACAGTCAGTGGTTTTCAGAAGTGTTTCTGAGCCCATGCAGTGATTTCCACTACAGAGCCATGTCTGTTTTTAATGCAGTGCTGCCTGAGGGCCCAAAGATCACGCCCAGCTAATACTGGTTCTTGTCCCCGTTTTTGAGTCTCTTAATGATATTCTGTACCGTAGACGATGAAAAGCAGAAGTTCTTTGCTGTTTTATGTTGAGAAACGTTATTCTTGAATTAAAATGGGCAAATATTTTTCCAAAAACAGTAACATTTCTCAGTTTCAACATTTGATATATTGTACTTGTACTGTAATTGTTTTCAATTTAATACAGGGTTTAAATGATTTGCACATCATAGCATTTTGAATTTTATTTTTATTTATATTTTGCACGGTGTTCTAACATTTTTTGGAAACGGGACTGGATAAGCACAGACTAAAGTACATTAGCACAGCTAAAGGCAGGTCAAATTCAGGCTGCTACTGCTGTTTTTAGCTATGCCACGTACTGTTTCTTGTTTTTCTTTATAGATAATTGGTAATGACGGCTTTTTTTTGCCAAGCTATTCTTTTAAGCTTCAGAACTACAAGATGTGTATGTACACTGTCTCTTGCCTGGTCAAATGATACTAAATTTAGATCCCATGCGTCAAACACGAGACCAGATTAAGCCCACAACACAATCCCATCTCACCCGCAGAAGTATTTTAATCTTTATTAGCTTGTTTCACAGTGTGCTGCACTACATTCCCCAGCATGCACTGCAACATAATGTGCTCTGACTCTCTATGTCTATGGTTACACCTCATTTCTACACAGTTCCACACCAGCCATAACACCAAACACACCAGCTACATTTAAGCTGCAGTTCAACCAGTATTAACGCCCAACATCAGCTCAGAAACAGGCTGAACTAGCAGTAAAGAGAGGATACCAGGTGTCCAGTTCAAGCAAATATATAGGTTTAAAACACCGAGCTTCTGGGGACGTTTACATTTGGGGTATTCATGTAATATTTCAAGCTCTACTTCAAGAGTGTAGATTTTGCTGTTGAAGTTTTCGTGCATTTCAATAACATTGCATTTTCAATAAACAGTGGTCAGTTTGATTTTTAGCCAAATGTTAATTAAAAATGCAATAAAAACATAGACGTTCTCTGGCCTATGGATTATTTCATATTTAATATGAGATTTTTTAATATGGCCCTTTTAGTGGTTGAGTTTGACACCCCTGATCTAGGTGATGTAATATTTCTTACGTTTAGATTGTTCTGCACTTATTAAAAGACTATCTAACATATTTCTAGGCATGTTTGACTTGTTTTAAGTTAAGTGATACTTTTTTTTATCCCACAAACGGGGAAATTCCACCTCTGCATTTAACCCATCCATGAAGTGAAACACCACATACACACTAGGGGGAAGTGAGCACACTTGCCCAGAGCGGTGGGCAGCCCTATCCACGGCGCTCGGGGAGCAGTTGGGGGTTAGGTGTCTTGCTCAAGGACACCTCAGTCAAGGACTGACTGGGGATCGAACCGGCAACCTTCCGGTCACAGGGCCGGTTCCCTAACCTCCAGCCCACGACTGCCCCCAATTCAAGTGATTTTATAAAAACTTTCACTATATTAACGGGTCATTTTGCTCATTATGAGAAATTAAAAAATATCCTTAAAACTAGCAAAATGATCTGCCTGCTTAAAAAAAAACCACAGAAACTATTCAAAGTGTCTGTTGGTTCCTGGTGGCGTCCAGTGGTCTCTAATGGAATTCTGTGCTTTCCTAATGGGTTGATATCACATTGTAAAGGACCATAAAACAGCAAACCATCAGGTTTTAATCCCAGTGGTTTTTACTGGTCAGGGCTGTCAATGCAGTGAAATCTTTTCATGTCAGAAAAAATCACCTAAAATATCTAGAAATAAGTTATTCTTTTAATAAACGTACAACCGTCTTGAAATTAGAAATATTCACTACATTAACGATCGTGTCACTTGGCAAGCTGCCTTCTTTTGCAGTGTAGCATACAGGCACCACTTATAATGACAGAAATATGGGATTTGGAAGCTCTGAGTCGCTGAACTGCAGTGAAAGCGAACTCTCTCCAGTGCCTCCCTCTCTCTCTCACCACAATGCCGCAGCAGAGGTGGGAGGGGAAGCGTGCGCAAGTGGGAATGGGCAGTTTTAGTTTAGGAATGCCCTTTTCCCTTCTGTCCCGCGGTGTTGGGTTGCAGGTGCTGCTCCACATGCTGGCAGGACGGTCACCCAAAACGATGAGAAAACACTGAAGCTCAAATACCAGCAGGAGAAACCAGAGGAAATCACACCGGCATCTGCAAACCACCTGCATCAGGTAAGCACACCAATCAATATTGCTATTATTATCATTAATAGTGGTAGAAGAAGAGGTTTTCACACTTACAGCAGATCTGATGCTTAACTTCAGCTTAGCTCATGTTGTTGGACAGGGATTAGGTCTAGCCTACATTTTCCTCTCAGTGGAGAATCTCCATTCAGAATGCTGTGCGGTCCAGGACTAGGCTTGAAGGGGAACTCCACCAAAATTTCTGCATCATTAATCGGTTAAAATTCAGAGCGTTTTGGTGTGAGAGAAACTTACCGAGTCAGATAGGAACCAGACGTCCACCTCTAAAAGCTCCTCACTGAAAGTTCCTATATGAAATGGTTATGAATTCACTGCCTGTAATTAAAGCACTTTAACCGAATCATGTGGGAAGAATACTTTTCCTCAGTTTTCCCATCATCAACATCAGTGAATAAAATGTCTATATATGTGTTGTCGTCATGGTGACCCCTGGTTCCTATCACCACCACTTTAAAGACGTCTGAGCCATTTCACACCAAACCGCTTTGTTTACATCTCACACACTGAGTCATGCGCAAAATCTTAAAAAACTGGTGGACTTCTCCTTTCATCCTCAGGGAAAGTGACCCCTAATGGTTCCAACCTAAATCCGGTTCAGCAAGACGAATCTTGACACGTGGAATAAGTTCCTCCTCAGACTAAATAACCTCCTGCTTAGGTCTCTAATTTGTGGCAGTTGCGCCACCTACGCGCGGCGTTTAGAGCCCTGTTTACTCTGTTTATTGTGGGCTGATTATTATGGGCGGGTTATTAGGCTGTGCCTGCTGTGGGCAGTGAGGGTGCATTTCTGGAGCTGGTTACAATCTTGAATGAACAGAACGGTCAGTCACTCTGGACCTGCTGGACCAACGCCAGAGTCCAGTAATCACCACGGCTTAGGAGCTGAGCAGTGTTTACGGTTCTCTGTGAAACACAGAGGAACCACCAGGTTTACTCCTTCACTGCTTTCCTCCTTTCGTTTTATTCCTCTTTCTTTCCGTCTTATCTTTCTTTTACTTATTTGCCTCAGTCTTTCTTCACCTCCTTCATTCTTTCTTTCTTTCTTCACTGCCTTCTTTCTTTCTTTCTTTCTTTCTTTCTTTCTTTCTTTCTTCACTGACTTCATTCTTTCTTTCTTCACCTCCTTCATTCTGTCTTTCTTTCTTTCTTCACCTCCTTCATTCTTTCTTTTTCTTTCTTTCTTCACTGCCTTCTTTCTTTCTTTCTTTCTTTCTTTCTTTCTTTCTTTCTTTCTTTCTTTCTTTCTTTCTTCACTGCCTTCATTCTTTCTTTCTTCACCTCCTTCATTCTGTCTTTCTTTCTTTCTTTCTTCACCTCCTTCATTCTTTTTCTTTCTTTCTTTCTTTCTTTCTTTCTTTCTTTCTTTCTTTCTTTCTTCACCTGCTTCATTCTTTTTCTTTCTTTCTTTCTTCACCTCCTTCATTCTTTTTCTTTCTTCACCTCCTTCATTCTTTCTTTCTTTTTACCCTTACTTTTTCCTTCCTTCTTTTTCTTTTTTTCTCTTTCCTTCATTCTTTATTCACCTCCTTCATTTTTTTCTTTCTTTCTTGCCTTACTTTTAACTTCCTTCTTTTCTTTATTCCCCATTTCCTCTCTTCTTTTTCTGTTTTTCTCTTTTTCTTTCCTTCATTCTTTCTTCACCTCCTTCATTTTTTTCTTTCTTTCTTTCTTGCCTTACTTTTAACTTCCTTCTTTTCTTTATTCCCCATTTCCTCTCTTCTTTTTCTGTTTTTCTCTTTTTCTTTCCTTCATTCTTTCTTCACCTCCTTCATTGCTTCTTTCTTTCTTGCCTTACTTTTTCTTGCCTTTTTATGTTTTTCTCTCTTTTTTTCATTCATTCTTTCTTCATTCTCTCTTTCTTTGTTTGGGGACACTTCACCTTCTTTAGGACATAATCTTTGATTTTCAATCTTATTTTTCAATGACGTGAGAAAAAACTCCATTACCACTGTTTTCAGACTGACACAGAGTCTGATACCACACTCAGTACCCACTTAGAATGAAGTAGCTGTGAGTGAGTGAAATGTACCTTGACAATTAAATCATTAAATCTATCTGATGTTAACTGAAGTGCATTAGCTCACTATGCTACATCAGTGATCTCTGATTGAACAGCGCTGCAGTGGAGGTTTAGTTCCCTGTCAGAAAAAATCTTCTGTACAGCTGTGAGTAAAGTAGTTTTCATAGTTTTGATCCTCATTTCCGTCTTGTTGGAGTCGTTTGATTGGCTGGTTAAGCTGTAGCTGAATGTCCTCTAAATCCAGACAGACACTGTGTGATTTTAGAAATCTTGTTTGAATAGACCATCATGTTCAGACAAAGCTACGATTTATAAACTCACACTGTACATAAATGCTTCGTCTGACTGACCTGCTACAGACGCTCTGTCTACAGATCGTTATC